>NW_027198657.1:0-41428 GCF_038502225.1 Cherax quadricarinatus | reverse complement strand
CTCAAGTGATCATATGTGAAAAGGCTAGGAAGTTGCAGAACAATTTAATTAGAAAAATGCCTACAACTAGTGGTGATGAGAGTGAACTTAAGGCCAGCAAAGGTTGGTTTGAGAGATTTAAGATTCGTAGTGGCATACACAGTGTGATAAGGCATGGCGACGCTTCCAGTTCAGACTAAAAAGCAGATGAAAAATACGTGAAGGAATTCAAGGACTACATAGACAGTGAAGAACTGAAACCTGAACAAGTGTTTAATTGTGACATAACGGGCCTGTTTTGGAAGAAATTGCCAAGCAGGACTTATATTACTCAGGAGGAAAAAGCACTGCCTGGACATAAGCCTATGAAAGACAAGTTTACTCTTCTGATGTGTGCTAATGCTAGTGGTGATTGTGAAGTGAAGCCTTTATTGGTGTATCACCCTGAAACTCCCAGAGCGTTCATTCAAAACAATGTCCTCAAGGCTAATTTGTGTGTGCTGTGGAGGCCAAACAGTAAGGCATCGGTCACTAGGGACTTTTTCTATGACTGGTTACACATGCATTTGCCCCCAATGTGAAAAATTACCTAATGGAAAATAAATTGGACCATAAGTGCCTCCTGGTATTAGACAATGCTCCTGGTCATCCTTCAGACTGGCAGAGCGAATTTCTGGGGACAAGAGCTTCATTAAAATCAAGTTTTTGCCTCCTAATACCACCCCTCTCCTGCAGCCCATGGACCAGAAGGTCATTTCAAACTTCAAAAAACTCTACACAAAAGCTATGTTTCAAAGGTGCCTTGAAGTGACCTCAGACACTCAATTGACTCTAAGAAAGTTTTGGAAAGATCACTTTAGTATCCTCAGATGTGTAAACCTTATAGCCAAGACTTCAGAGCGAGTGACTACGAGGACCTTGAACTCTGCTTGGAAGAAACTGTGGCCAGAATGTGTAGACAAAAGGGATTTTGGGACTAACCATGAGAAGAGTATGCCAGTTGAGGAATCAATTTTGGCATTGGGGAAGTCCTTGGGGTTGGAGGTTACTGGGGAGGATGTGGAAGAGTTGGTGGAGGAGGACAATGAAGAATTAACCACTGATGAGCTGCTAAATCATCTTCAACAGCAAGAGGCCAGACCTGAGGAAACTGCTTCAGAGGAGGGGAAAGAAAAATTGAAGAAGTTGCCTACTTCAAAGATTAAGGAAATGTGTGCAAAGTGAGTTGAAGTGCAAACCTTTATGGATGAAAATCACCCTCACAGAGCTATTGCAAGCTGTGCTGGTGACTATTACAATGACAATGTTGTGAACCACTTTAGACAAATCATAAAGGAACGAGAGGTTCTGAGCTCTAGTGACAGATATGTTGTGCGATTGAGGTCCAGTGACTCTCAAGCTGGTCCTAGTGGCATTAAAAGAAGAAGGGAAGTAATTCCGGAAAAGGACTTGCTACCTCAAGTCCTTATGGAAGGGGATTCCCCTTCTAAACAATAACTCTCCCCTCCTCCCATCCCATCAATCATCACCAGATCTTCGTTAAAGGTAAGCGTCATGTATTCTATTCTTAGTACATTAGTAACTGTGCATGTCTTCTTCAGTATGTGTGAAGTAAAATTAATATTTCATGTGGTAATTTTTTTTTTTCATACTTTGGGTTGTCAGGAACAGATTAATTTGATTTTCATTATTTCTTATGGGGAAAATTAATTCACCTTACAATAATTTCGGCATACAATGAGCTCTCAGGAACGGATTAATATCGTAAGGCGGGGGTCCACTGTACTAGTATGCCTAAATTCTAGTGCCCTCAAATCTAGTGAGAAAAAGCTGGTAGGCCTACATATGAAAGAATGGGTCTGTGTGGTCAGGGTGCACAGTATGAAAAAACTCTTGCAGCACACCTCGAGTTTACCTGGAGAGAGTTCTGGGGGTCAACGCCCCCCTCGGCCCGGTCTGTGACCAGGCCTCCTGGTGGATCAGAGCCTGATCAACCAGGCTGTTGCTGCTAGCTGCACGCAAACCAACGTACGAGCCACAGCCCGGCTGGTCAGGAACCGACTTTAAGTGCTTGTCCAGTGCCAGATTGAAGACTGCCAGGGGTCTGTTGGTAATCCCCCTTATGTATGCTGGGAGGCAGTTGAACAGTCTCGGGCCCCTGACACTTATTATATGGTCTCTTAACGTGCTAGTGACACCCCTGCTTTTCATTGGGGGGGTGTTGCATTGTCTGCCAAGTCTTTTGCTTTCGTAGTGAGTGATTTTCGTGTGCAAGTTTGGTACTAGTCCCTCTAGGATTTTCCAGGTGTATATAATCATGTATCTCTCCCGCCTGCATTCCAGGGAATACAGGTTTAGGAACCTCAAGCGCTCCCAGTAATTGAGGTGTTTTATCTCCATTATTCGTGCCGTGAAGGTTCTCTGTACATTTTCTAGGTCAGCAATTTCACCTGCCTTGAAAGGTGCTGTTAGTGTGCAGCAATATTCCAGCATAGATAGAACAAGTGACCTGAAGAGTGTTATCATGGGCTTGGCCTCCATAGTTTTGAAGGTTCTCATTATCCATCCTGTCATTTTTCTAGCAGATGCGATTGATACAATGTTATGGTCCTTGAAGGTGAGATCCTCCAACATGATCACTCCCAGGTCTTTGACGTTGGTGTTTCGCTCTATTTTGTGGCCAGAATTTGTTTTGTACTCTGATGAATATTTAATTTCCTCGTGTTTACCATATCTGAGTAATTGAAATTTCTCATTGTTGAACTTCATATTGTTTTCTGCAGCCCACTGAAAGATTTGGTTGATGTCCGCCATGGTCACACTTGTCGAAGGCTTTTGCAAAGTCTGTATATATTACATCTGCATTCTTTTTGTCTTCTAGTGCATTTAGGACCTTGTCGTAGTGATCCAATTGTTGAGACAGACAGGAGCGACCTGTTCTAAACCCATGTTCCCCTGGGTTGTGTAACTGATGGGTTTCTAGATGGGTGGTGATCTTGCTTCTTAGGACCCTTTCAAAGATTTTTATGATATGGGATGTTAGTGCTATCGGTCTGTAGTTCTTTGCTGTTGCTTTACTGCCCCCTTTGTGGAGTGGGGCTATGTCTGTTGTTTTTAGTAACTGTGGGACGACCCCCGTATCCATGCTCCCTCTCCATAGGATGGAAAAGGCTTGTGCTAGGGGCTTCTTGCAGTTCTTGATGAACACGAAGTTCCATGAGTCTGGCCCTGGGGCAGAGTGCATGGGCATGTCATTTATCGCCTGTTCGAAGTCAGCTGGTGTCAGGATAACATCGGATAGGCTTGTGTTAACCAAATTTTGTGGCTCTCTCATAAAAAATTCATTTTGATCTTCGACTCTCGGTCTGGTTAGCGGCTTGCTAAAAACTGAGTCATATTGGGACTTGAGTAGCTCACTCATTTCCTTGCTGTCATCTGTGTAGGACCCATCTTGTTTAAGTAGGGGCCCAATACTGGACGTTGTTCTGACTTTGATTTGGCATAGGAGAAGAAATACTTTTTGTTTCTTTCGATTTCATTTATGGCTTTTAGTTCTTCCCGCGATTCCTGACTCCTATAAGATTCCTTTAGCTTAAGTTCGATGCTTGCTATTTCTCTGACCAGTGTCTCCCTACGCATTTCAGATATATTGACCTCTTTTAGCCGCTCTGTTATTCTTTTCCATCGCCTGTAAAGGGAGCGCCTGTCTCTTTCTATTTTACATCTACTCCTCCTTTTTCTTATAGGAATAAGCCTTGTGCATACATCGAGTGCCACCAAGTTAATCTGTTCTAGGCATAAGTTGGGGTCTGTGTTGCTTAGTATATCTTCCCAGCTTATATCGGTTAGGACTTGGTTTACTTGGTCCCACTTTATGTTTTTGTTATTGAAGTTGAATTTGGTGAATGCTCCCTCGTGACTAGTCTCATTATGTCGGTCTGGGGCTCCGCGCATACATGTCTGAACCTCAATTATGTTGTGATCTGAGTATATTGTTTTTGATATGGTGACATTACTTATCAGATCATCATTGTTAGTGAAGATGAGGTCTAGTGTATTCTCCAGTCTAGTAGGCTCTATTATTTGCTGGTTTAAATTGAATTTTGTGCAGAGATTTAAAAGCTCGTGTGAGTGTGAGTTTTCATCAGAGCTGCCTCCTGGTGTTATTACTGCAACAATATTATTTGCTATATTCCTCCATTTTAGGTGCCTTAAGTTGAAATCCCCCAGGAGCAAGATGTTGGGTGCAGGAGTTGGAAGATTTTCCAGACAGTGGTCAACTTTTAACAGCTGTTCCTGGAATTGCTGGGATGTTCCATCCGGAGGCTTGTAGACTACCACAATGACTAGGTTTTGGTTCTCGATCTATACTGCTAAAACTTCCACTACATCATTTGAGGCATTAAGCAGTTCTGTGCAAACAAGTGACTCTGCAATGTACAGGCCAACCCCCCCCACCTTTTGCCTGTTCACTCTGTCACATCTGTATAGGTTGTAACCTGGGATCCATATTTCATTGTCCAAGTGATCCTTTATGTGGGTCTCAGTGAAAGCCATGAACATTGCCTTTGCCTCTGCAAGCAGTCCACGGATGAAAGGTATTTTGTTGTTTGTTGCTGGCTTTAGACCCTGTATATTTGCAAAGAAGAATGTCATCGGCCAGGTGGTATTGTTGGTACTGGGGGGGGATTTTTTTTTTCCGGCATTAGTATCTGTATCTGTTGGTTTGGAGTGGAGGCCATCGACTGTGGTTCCACTCCAGGAATGACTGGATTTGGTGTACGATTTCTGCCATTTCCTGCCAGTTTTTTTTCCTTCCTGGCACTAAAAAACCTCTCCCTCTTGAGTGGCTGTGGCTATCCAGGTTTTCCCATGGCCTGGATGTTTTGTATCTTTTTGTCCCCTTTAGATGGTGTGCCTGGCAATTTAAGTTATAGCACAGTCTTTCCTGTACTGAAGAGGTACACATTTCAGGGTGAAAAAGCTTACAGGAAGGGAGTTTGCATTTTCCTGTTGTAATATGGGCATGGCATTTTCTAGGGTGGTCATAGTTGCACGTCCCGTCTGTTTTTCCAGATTTCCCATGTCTGCAGATACCAAGTGCATAGTATGTGCACAGGCTTGGTTTCTGTTTGCCTTGGGTTTCTGTGACTGTATTCCCTGTTGGTGCATGTTTCCCTGTCTTATTCCTATCCTCCCTAGCACCAACAATGGAGCTCCCACCAGTTGTTTTTGGTAATATATCCTCACTATTGCTAGTGGAATCCTCTTGTTTGCTATTTCCTGTGGTATTTCTAGTTTGCAATATTGGTTTTATCTTATCTTTGACTACACTTGTTTCCCCACTATGGCTCCTGTCCCCTATGAGGTCATTTATATGTATTCTTTCCTGCGTATAATTCCCGACTACCTGGACAAAATCTCCAGCTTCACCATTACTGTCTCCCAGGATAGCACCTCCAGCTTCACCATTTCTGTCTCCCAGGACAGCACCTCCAGCTTCACCATTACTGTCTCCCAGGACAGCATCTCCAGCTTCACCATTACTGTCTCCCAGGACAGCACCTCCAGCTTCACCATTACTGTCTCCCAGGACAGCACCTCCAGCTTCACTATTACTGTCTCCCAGGACAGCACTATCAGCCCCACATTTACTGACTACCAGGACATCACCTCCAGCCTTACAGTTTCTGACTACATGGCCAGTATCAATGGCAGTACCATTCAGCCCAGACTTTTTATGTTCCCATCTGTTGTAGAAAGCTTCCAGGTTTTCAATGAAAGCAGCTTTGATGTTATCCTCTTTTAATACCCTTGTGATTTTAGTCCACAGATTTATCTCATTTGGGTATACCCAAAAACACTTCCCTGTTTTAATACTGCTTGTAGCTAGTTCTTGGATATCTGCACAAGGGGCGTGACACCAATTTCCACAAAAATGACAATTTATCCATGTGGAAGCCCGTTTGTTTGATTGACTGCAGACTACACAGGGCTTCATAATGATTTGAATGGTTGATTTACTGTAATTCTACTAGCAACCTCTTGAATACTCTATTAATAACCTCCTTAAATGAAGCTCTAGCTATTTGTATTTCTATTTCTAACTGTACTTGTATATTGGACAGCTTACCGTGTACGTTCCTGATTTATATTTATTGTTTGTGTTTGATAAGGGCGCCTACAACCCCATCCGTTTACAGTCTGCTTTATTGTCTAACGAATCCGTTTGAAACCAGTCAAGGGTTCGGACCAGTCAAGGGTTCGGAACCAGTCTGTTCTGATCAGTGGGTCACTTATTTAAAACATACTGGTCGGTGATTTGGGCTAACACATGAAGAATCTAACATACTGGTCAGTGATTTGGGCTAACACATGAAGGATCTACTTGAAATTATCTACCTGAGTAATATGTGATTTGATTAATACAAAAGTATAACTTGCGTGTTGAAGAACCGGTGATTTCTGGCAGCTCCTACAATGACGAACGGTCGAGCCTCAACCCTTATTTATCAATCGCTGTATCTAGCTTTTCTAGTTTTTTTTCATCTCCACCACAATAAATGCTATATTATCACTATAGTTGACTGGTGGAAATTTTGGATGAAGGACGCTTTTTCTGTAGTAATAATTGCTTCTCGTTGTGTATATTGCGACCGCTGGTAACTACAGGATATATGAAATTCACAGTATACGTCTGGTATTTCAAGAAAAAAGAAACTAATGAAAGTCACTCCACTCCACTAAGTACCCACAGTGAGTAATGAGAAAAAAAAACTTTCACAGTGTTTTTGGTTTAAAACAGCTGCTTTGCACTGTATTTTTGTATGGTATTTATGATGGTATTCTAGTTTTCCTGGTCTCATTTTATAGAACGGAAGACATATTACAGAAATTGAGATGATTTTGACTGGTTTTTCAATGAAAAGTACCTTGAAATGGTCCAAGTTGGACCGAAACATTGTCGTTAGCTCCTCTCTTCTATGTGCGGGTTATTTGTGTATTGTTCCAGTCATGGTATTGTGCCTTTTTTTGTTATTTATTGAGCTCAAAGTAGCAGAAATCTTTGATTTTTGCCAAAGTTCAAAAGTAAACAAATCATGCCAAGTGTCCAATACACGTCAACTGGTGAGTCTGATGTTCTTTCACAAGTTCACTGATATTATTTATACCATTTCTACACTAATGTAGCAGTCTACATAACAGTAAATCTTCTATTTTTTGTGAGAATAAAAATTCAATGTGGAAAGCAAAAGAATGTAAGAGGGACATGGGGACATGACTAATTGTTGCAACCCCTGAATGGGACACAATGTATATAATCTATATTACTTTTTCATATAATTTTATGTTGTTTATATTTGCAATAATAGCTAAATCGTAAATATATTGCTTTATATTATTATTTGACTTAGTTACTTTTGTTAGGCAGGATGTAACATTCATATATTATTATTATGTGCTCATAGTTCAAGTCTTGATTGTCTAACTACTGTAATTATCTCTCATGGCTCGTTACTCTGCCAGCTTCTGTGTTGCTGGGCAGCAACTGTCCACGGAGCTATCACGTGATCGAGGGGGGGTGATCACACCTCGCCTGAAGTAGTCAGTCTGGGCTAGACTCTCTTGGTGGTTGGACGTATTTCTGACAAGACGTGCCTAACTCTTCCTTATTGGCCCTTGTTGGAAGATCGTCTCTGTAGCTTTCTTGTTGGTTCTGTAGAACTCTGTTAACAGAACATTGTCTAGACTTAGTGATTTTCGACGTTGTACTGAGGTTGTGTGCTGCATAGACACTCTGAGCACCTCAGGTCCTGAGCTGTAGCTTCTGACCTAATTTGTACTGGTATCTATGTACTGTCACAGTCGGGGATTTTCTTATGCTGAACTTAGATTCAGTAGTATGGTAGTTTTCTGACTTTTGTGGAGGATCTGCAGATGGTCCCAACTTAGTGTCTTTATATTATCTCCTTGGTCCTGATTCTGTGTCACAGTTGCTTCTTATATAGCTATTGGGCTTAGCAGTTATTTTATTGTTCAAGCTAGCTGTTCTGATTGCCAGGTGGTCAAGAAGTTAGTTTATGTGAGGATTTTCTCAGTCACTGGTTTAAGTCTAGTCGAGTCATGAGACATAGCGAACTACTTAGAGCACTTGCACACATACACACAAACTTATTTGTATATATATGTATTAGGTTATTAAATGTTAACAATATACCAGACAGTACTTAAGACGTATAAATGTGATATGTGCCTTCAGCACGAGAGAAGTGATTATTATTATTTTGATTACTGTGATTAATTTAATTTAATTTGATAATATACTCCTAGATATTATTATTGTTAATAAATTTATTAAATTTTAATTTCTTTAGTTAGTAGCCTACCAGTTGTAATCCTGAAGCACTAATAATTCTTATTGAATTCCATTGGATAATTGGACCAGGATACTGATTACTTGTAACAGGCTGAATGTTAGAAGGGCAGTCCTTTCTAGTATTCACTGGAGATCTCTAAGCTTATTAGAAATTGCATTTTTTGTAACACTAATGAACAGAGGAAATATTATTTTAGTGCCAGGAATGTCTTTCTTGTTTATTCTGGATCCTATTTGTAAATTGGCATCTTTTGAAATTTGTGTGAAATTGGCAAAATTATAAATTCTGACCACTTTATTGGATAGTTGAAATCGGTAAATGGGTGGTTTCTTGTACTCATTCATTAGAAAAAATGGAGTTTTAGCAAAAGAGTTATGATTTTTGTCGACTAGTATACTGGAATTGGCCGAAAATAGGGCTCAATAGTCGCCAATGTGTGAACATCGTCGAGACCACTAACTTCACAAGAGCATAATTCAGTAAGTTTTCCATCAAATTTCATACTTTTGGTGTCATTATGATCGGGAAAAGATTCTCTATATTTTCATAAGAAAAAATAATTTTTTTTTTTTAATTTTGGCAACCCTGAGAACAAGTCCGGGCAAGGGCCTGGTGACCCTGAAAGAATTAAATATTTATCTGTAAAGATCTTCAAGATTAATCAAAAGTTGTACATAATAATGTTTAATAATTGAGTAAACAATTTGACTTCAACACAAACATCTTTAAATTTTATTATATTCTTGGAGTATAATAATATTAACCCTTCCATTGTTTTTGACGTACTAGTACGGCTTACGCACCAGGGTTATTGATGTACTAGAACACCTAAATTCTAGCGCCTTCAAATCTAGCGAGAGAAAGCTGGTAGGCCTACATATGAAAGAATGGGTCTATGTGGTCAGTGTGCACAGTATAAAAGAACCCTGCAGCACACAGTGCATAACAAGAAAAAAAAACTTAGTGTTTTTGGATTAAAACAGCCGCTTAGCACTGTATTTTCATATGGTATTTATGATTGTATTCTAGTTTTCCTGGTCTCATTTTATAAAATGGAAGACATTACAGAAATTGAGATCATTTTGATTGGTTTCACAATGAAAAGTACCTTGAAATTGAGCTCAAAGCAGCAGAAATCTTCGATTTTTACCAAAGTTCAAAAGTAAACAAATCATGCCAAGCGTCCAATACACGTCAACTGGTGACTCTAATATTCTTTCACAAATGCGCTAATATTATTTATACTATTTTTACACAAATGCAGTAGTATGCATAACAGTTAATCTTCTATTTTTTGTAAGAATAAAAATCCAAAGTGGAAAGCAAAAAAAATATATAAGTGGCCTGGAGATGTGACTAACGAACAGAGAACTTGCTATTTTAGTGCCAGGAATGTCTTTCTTGTTTATTCTGGACCCTATTTGGAAAATGGTATCTTTGTGTGAAATTTGTGAGAAAATTGGCAAAATTGCTAAATTCTGACCACTTTATTGGATAATTGAAATAGCTAAATGGGTGGTTTCTTGTACTCATTCGATAGAAAAAATCAATTTCCATTGAAATAAATATGAGTTTTGTTGACTAGTACACACAAATTGGCCGAAAATAGGGCTCAAAATGGGCGAAATCGTCGATGCGTAAACATAGCCAAGACTGCTAACTTCGCAAGAGCATAATTCCATAAGTTTTCCATCAAATTTCATACTTTTGGTGTCATTATGATTGGGAAAAGATTATCATTTATAAGAAAAAATATTTTTTTTTTCTGAAAAATTTTTGACCCTGAGAACAAGTTTAGGAGAGGGCCTCTTGACCCTAAAAGGGTTAATACAGCCTCTCCTCACGTAGCGACATACTCGTTTACCGATACCTCAGACTTACGATGGGCTCTCTGACCAGTTTGCATACCTAAATAATGTATATTAGAGCTGATTTCCTGTATTCTGCTTATTACAATATACAGTACACTACTATATAAACATTTAAAAATATAACAGAAATGTAATAAATGGAGCAAAGGTGACATTACAACAATACCAAAGATGGTTGACACAAACCCACTATCATTATATTATGCTCCTCACATAGTGATAAATTTGTATACCGTCGTGGTCTAAGGAATGGAACTCTGTTGTTGAGTGAGGAGAAGCAATAATATAATCAAGGTGCTAAACCTGAAAAGGTTATAAAGCACTGCAGGGTGAATTGTGCTAAAGAAGGTATATACAAAGGTCAGAGACTACTGTGTTGTAAGAGTGTGCAAAAGGTAGGGTTAGGAAAGGTTGTGACCCAAAAGCACAAAAATTTGATGGAAAACTTTTGGAATTACACTCTCACAAATTTAGTAGTCATGCTATATTTGCTTATCGGTGATTTTGCCTCTTTTCTGCCCTAATTTGGGCCAATTCCAGTGTTCCAGTCGACCAAACTCATAGCTATGACATTAGAACTCCTTTCATTCTATCAACTGAGTACAAGAAACTGCCCATTTATCTATTTCAACTACTCAGTAAAGTGATCAGAAAACACTAATTTTTCCAATTTCACACAAAATTCAAGAGACCATTTTCAAAATAGGGTCCAGAATAAATAATGAAGATATTCCTGACACTAAAATAACATTTTCTCTGTTCATTAGTCACCTCTCCAGGAACTTCTTATATTATGCTTGCTTTTTCATTTCAAATTTTTATTCACACAAAAAACAGAAGATTTGCTCTTATTCATACAATTGTATAATTATAATAATTGCACTATTGAAACTATTGTACAACTTAAACTATGATAAATTTCTTAAGTATTAAGTAGTCTGTAAGCCATTAAATTAAGTCTGCCCAAAATGCCTAGACATGATAGTGGCTCTCTTTGCACTGCAACACATTACTGTAAATATAGTGGAATCTCAAATTTTGAACGTATCGCTTATCGAACACTTCGAAAAATGACCGCCTTTTTCAAACCAACTTTGTCCCTATTATTGAACTTGCCCCTATTTTCAAACTGCTGGGTACCGGACCTGTCCGCCAACCCACTGTCCACGTCCCCGCACAGGCACCGTGAGCCAGTCTGGCTTTGTTGATGCTTGAGTGAACACTAACCTGTTCTCTCATTCAAACATTTTACGATTAATTCATTGTGTTCAGTGCTTGTGGGACTATGAAATAAGCTACCATGGGCCCAAAAGAAACTTGCTAGTGGTACCCTATGGTAAAGAAAGTGAGAAACACCATAGACGTGAAGAAGGAAATATTACAGAGGTATTAGAGGAGTGTGAAATTTGTTGAGCTTGCCAGGAGGTATGGGAAACACAAGTCGAGCATCGTTCTATCCTGGCAAAGGAAGCTGATGCTGAGAAAGGTTTTTTATTATTATTATTAACACACTAGCCGATTCCCACCAAGGCAGGGTGGCCTGAAAAAGAAAAACTTTCACAATTATTCTCTTCATTTCTGTCTTGCCAGAGGGGTGCTTTACACTACAGTTTGTAAAACTGCAACATTAACACCCCTCCTTCAGAGTGCAGGCACTGTACTTCCCATCTCCAGGACTCAAGTCTGGCCTGCTGGTTTCCTTGAATCCATTCATAAATGTTACTTTGCTCACACTCCAACAGCACGTCAAGTATTATAAATTATTTGTCTCCATTCACTCCTATCAAATATGCTCACACATGATTGCTGGAAGTCAAAGCCCCTCGCAAACAAAACCTCCTTTACCCCCTCCCTCCAACCTTTCCTAGGCTGACCCCTACCCCACCTTCCTTCCACTACAGATTGATACACTCTTGAAGTCATTCTGTTTCGTTCCATTCTCTCTACATGTCCGAGTAGGGTGGCCCTGGATAACAGGGATATCTTGCCACTTCTACTTCTGCTTATCGTGTCCATCCCACACACAGTGTCAGCGTGCCTCGTTGTGCTCCCGGTTTTCTGGTGTTTTCACGGTCGCTCTTACGTGCTAGAACTTTAATTTGTGTCATCAATCCTATACGATACATCCCTCTAGCGCCTGGAACCAATCTTGGGCGGAAAACATTATATACTGAGTAAAAAAAGGAGAATTGTGTGCACTACCTAGCAGAGTTTACTGCCAGAGGGGAATCATAGGCCTGTCCCGTGTGGAAAAATAATAATAATTGAACTTTGTGTCAGAGGAAAGAAAGTCTCCCTGAAAGCATTGAGTATACATAGTGTATAGTGTATACTACAGTGGCTCCCTAGTATATTGATGATAAAGGCTAAAGTGTCATTTGAAAACAGGTGAATTTGTAAATGAAGTGATAAGCCTATAGAGGCAGGTGCCAGAAGTCGCCAGAAACTTACCACAGGTCAGCTGTTTTTAATAATCTTCCTGGCCTGCTAGTGTACTCGCATATAATCTAGTGATACCAGTGAATAGCAGAATACAGTGTTGTAGTAGCAACTAACCAGTATTATAATGGTACTTAGTGGAGTGGAGTGACTTTCATTAGTTTCTTTTTCTTGAAATACCAGACGTTACTGTGAATTTCATATAACCTGTAGTTACCAGCGGTCGCAATATACACAACGAGAAGCAATTATTACTACAGAAAAAGCGCCCTTCCTCCAAAATTTGCACCAGTCAACTATAGTGATAATATAGCATTTATTGTGGTGGAGACGGAAAAAAAAAAAAAAAAAATAGAGAAGCTAGATACAGCGATTGATAAACAAGGGTGGAGGCTCGACCGTTCGTCATTGTAGGAGTGCCAGCAGTCACCGGCTCTTCAACACGCAAGTTATACTTTTGTATCAATCAAATCACATATTACTCGGGTAGATAATTTCCAGTAGATCCTTCATGTGTTAGCTCAAATCACCGACCAGTATGGTTTAAATAAGTGACCCACTGATCAGATCAGATAGACTGGTCCGAACCCTTGACTGGTCCGAACCCTTGACTGGTCCGAACCCTTGACTGGTCCGAACCCTTGACTGGTCCGAACCCTGGACTGGTTTCAAACGGTTTCGTTGTGCACCACCTAGCAGGTTATTAATAGAATATTCAAGAGGTTGCTAGTAGAATTGCAGTAAATCAACCATTCAAATCATTATGAAGCTGTGTGTAGTCTGTGGTCAGTCAAACAAACGGGCTTCCACATGCATAAATTGTCATTTCTGTGGAAATTGGTGTCACGCCCCTTGTGCAGATATCCAAGAACTAGCTACAAGCAGTATTAAAACAGGGAAGTGTTTTTGGGTATGCCCAAATGAGATAAATCTGTGGACTAAAATCACAAGGGTATTAAAAGAGGTCAACATCAAAGCTGCTTTCATAGAAAACCTGGAAGCTTTCTACAACAGATGGGAACATAAAAAGTCCGGGCTGAATGGTACTGCCCTTGATACTGGCCATGTAGTCAGAAACTGTAAGGCTGGAGATGATGTCCTGGTAGTCAGTAAATGGGGGGCTGATAGTGCTGTCCTGGGAGACAGTAATGGGGAAGCTGGAGGTGCTGTCCTGGGAGACAGTAATGGTGAAGCTGGAGGTGCTGTCCTGGGAGACAGTAATGGTGAAGCTGGAGATGCTGTCCTGGGAGACAGTAATGGGGAAGCTGGAGATGCTGTCCTGGGAGACAGTAATGGTGAAGCTGGAGATTTTGTCCAGGTAGTCGGGAATTATACGCAGGAAGGAATACATATAAATGACCTCATAGGGGACAGGAGCCATAGTAGGGAAACAAGTGTAGTCAAAGATAAGATAAAACCAATATTGCAAACTAGAAATACCGCAGGAAATAGCAAACAAGAGGACTCCACTAGCAATAGTGAGGATATATTACCAAAAACAAATGGTGGGAGCTCCATTGTTGGTGCTAGGGAGGATAGAAGTAAGACAGGGAAACATGCACCAACAGGGAATACAGTCACAGAAACCCAAGGCAAACGGAAACCAAGCCTGTGCACATACTATGCACTCGGTATCTGCTGGCATGGGAAATCTGGAAAAACAGATGGGACGTGCAACTATGACCACCCTAGGAAATGCCATGCCCATATGACAACAGGAAAATGCAAACTCCCTTCCTGTAAGCTTTTTCACCCTGAACTGTGTACCTCTTCAGTACAGGAAAGACTGTGCTATAACTTAAATTGCCAGGCATACCATCTAAAGGGGACAAAAAGATACAAAACATCCAGGCCATGGGAAAACCTGGGTAGCCACAGCCACTCAAGAGGGAGAGGTTTTTTAGTGCCAGGAAGGAAAAAAAACTGGCAGGAAATGGCAGAAATCGTACACCAAATCCAGTCATTCCTGGAGTGGAACCACAGTCGATGGCCTCCACTCCAAACCAACAGATACAGATACTAATGCCGGAAAAAAAATCCCCCCCCAGTACCAACAATACCACCAGTCCGATAACATTCTTCTTTGCAAATATACAGGGTCTAAAGCCAGCAACAAACAACAAAATACCTTTCATCCGTGGACTGCTTGCAGAGGCAAAGGCAATGTTCGCGGCTTTCACTGAGACCCACATAAAGGATCACTTGGACAACGAAATATGGATCCCAGGTTACAACCTATACAGATGTGACAGAGTGAACAGGCAAAAGGGGGGGGTTGGCCTGTACATTGCAGAGTCACTTGTTTGCACAGAACTGCTAAATGCCTCAAATGATGTAGTGGAAGTTTTAGCAGTAAAGGTCGAGAACCAAAACCTAGTCATTGTGATAGTCTACAAGCCTCCGGATGCAACATCCCAGCAATTCCAGGAACAGCTGTTAAAAATTGACCACTGTCTGGAAAACCTTCCAGCTCCTGCACCCAACATCTTGCTCCTGGGGGATTTCAACTTAAGGCACCTAAAATGGAGGAATATAGCAAATAATATTGTTGCAGTAATAACACCAGGAGGCAGCTCTGATGAAAACTCACACTCACGCGAGCTTTTAAATCTCTGCACAAAATTCAATTTAAACCAGCAAATAATAGAGCCTACTAGACTGGAGAATACACTAGACCTCATCTTCACTAACAATGATGATCTGATAAGAAATATCACCATATCAAAAACAATATACTCAGATCACAACATAATTGAGGTTCAGTCATGTATGCGCGGAGCCCCAGACCGACATAATGAGATTAGTCACGAGGGAGCATTCACCAAATTCAACTTCAATAACAAAAACATAAAGTGGGACCAAGTAAACCAAGTCCTAACCGATATAAGCTGGGAAGATATACTAAGCAACACAGACCCCAACTTATGCCTAGAACAGATTAACTCGGTGGCACTCGATGTATGCACAAGGCTTATTCCTCTAAGAAAAAGGAGGAGTAGATGTAAAACAGAAAGAGACAGGCGCTCCCTTTACAGGCGACGGAAAAGAATAACAGAGCGGCTAAAAGAGGTCAATATATCTGAAATGCGTAGGGAGACACTGGTCAGAGAAATAGCAAGCATCGAACTTAAGCTAAAAGAATCCTTTAGGAGTCAGGAATCGCGGGAAGAACTAAAAGCCATAAATGAAATCGAAAGAAACCCAAAGTATTTCTTCTCCTATGCCAAATCAAAATCGAGAACAACGTCCAGTATTGGGCCCCTACTTAAACAAGATGGGTCCTACACAGATGACAGCAAGGAAATGAGTGAGCTACTCAAGTCCCAATATGACTCAGTTTTTAGCAAGCCGCTAACCAGACTGAGAGTCGAAGATCAAAATGAATTTTTTATGAGAGAGCCACAAAATTTGATTAACACAAGCCTATCCGATGTTATCCTGACGCCAAATGACTTCGAACAGGCGATAAATGACATGCCCATGCACTCTGCCCCAGGGCCAGACTCATGGAACTCTGTGTTCATCAAGAACTGCAAGAAGCCCCTATCACGAGCCTTTTCCATCCTATGGAGAGGGAGCATGGACACGGGGGTCGTCCCACAGTTACTAAAAACAACAGACATAGCCCCACTCCACAAAGGGGGCAGTAAAGCAACAGCAAAGAACTACAGACCAATAGCACTAACATCCCATATCATAAAAATCTTTGAAAGGGTCCTAAGAAGCAAGATCACCACGCATCTAGAAACCCATCAGTTACACAACCCAGGGCAACATGGGTTTAGAACAGGTCGCTCCTGTCTGTCTCAACTATTGGACCACTACGACAAGGTCCTAAATGCACTAGAAGACAAAAAGAATGCAGATGTAATATATACAGACTTTGCAAAAGCCTTCGACAAGTGTGACCATGGCGTAATAGCGCACAAAATGCGTGCTAAAGGAATAACAGGAAAAGTCGGTCGATGGATCTATAATTTCCTCACTAACAGAACACAGAGAGTAGTCGTCAACAGAGTAAAGTCCGAGGCAGCTACGGTGAAAAGCTCTGTTCCACAAGGCACAGTACTCGCTCCCATCTTGTTCCTCATCCTTATATCCGACATAGACAAGGATGTCAGCCACAGCACCGTGTCTTCCTTTGCAGATGACACCCGAATCTGCATGACAGTGTCTTCCATTGCAGACACTGCAAAGCTCCAGGCAGACATCAACCAAATCTTTCAGTGGGCTGCAGAAAACAATATGAAGTTCAACGATGAGAAATTTCAATTACTCAGATATGGTAAACATGAGGAAATTAAATCTTCATCAGAGTACAAAACAAATTCTGGCCACAAAATAGAGCGAAACACCAACGTCAAAGACCTGGGAGTGATCATGTCGGAGGATCTCACCTTCAAGGACCATAACATTGTATCAATCGCATCTGCTAGAAAAATGACAGGATGGATAATGAGAACCTTCAAAACTAGGGAGGCCAAGCCCATGATGACACTCTTCAGGTCACTTGTTCTATCTAGGCTGGAATATTGCTGCACACTAACAGCACCTTTCAAGGCAGGTGAAATTGCCGACCTAGAAAATGTACAGAGAACTTTCACGGCGCGCATAACGGAGATAAAACACCTCAATTATTGGGAGCGCTTGAGGTTCCTAAACCTGTATTCCCTGGAACGCAGGAGGGAGAGATACATGATTATATACACCTGGAAAATCCTAGAGGGACTAGTACCGAACTTGCACACGAAAATCACTCACTACGAAAGCAAAAGACTTGGCAGACGATGCACCATCCCCCCAATGAAAAGCAGGGGTGTCACTAGCACGTTAAGAGACCATACAATAAGTGTCAGGGGCCCGAGACTGTTCAACTGCCTCCCAGCACACATAAGGGGGATTACCAACAGACCCCTGGCAGTCTTCAAGCTGGCACTGGACAAGCACCTAAAGTCAGTTCCGGATCAGCCGGGCTGTGGCTCGTATGTTGGTTTGCGTGCAGCCAGCAGCAACAGCCTGGTTGATCAGGCTCTGATCCACCAGGAGGCCTGGTCTCAGACCGGGCCGCGGGGGCGTTGACCCCCGGAACTCTCTCCAGGTAAACTCCAGGTAATGAATTTAAGGCCAGCAAAGGTTGGTTTGAGAGATTTAAGAAGCGTAGTGGCATCCATAGTGTGATAAGGCATGGTGAGGCTGCCAGTTCGGACCACAAAGCGGCTGAAAAATATGTGCAGGAATTCAAGGAGTACATAGACAGTGAAGGACTGAAACCTGAACAAGTGTTTAATTGTGATGAAACAGGCCTGTTTTGGAAGAAAATGCCAAGCAGGACCTACATTACTCAGGAGGAAAAGGCACTCCCAGGACATAAGCCTATGAAAGACAGGCTTACTTTGTTGATGTGTGCCAATGCTACTGGTGATTGCAAAGTGAAGCCTTTATTAGTGTATCACTCTGAAACTCCCAGAGCGTTCAGGCAAAAGAATGTCCTCAAGGATAATTTGTGTGTGCTGTGGAGGGCAAACAGTAAGGCATGGGTCACTAGGGACTTTTTCTATAACTGGTTACACCATGCATTTGCCCCCAATGTGAAAGATTACCTAACTGAAAAGAAATTAGAACTTAAGTGCCTCCTGGTGTTAGACAATGCCCCTGGTCATCCTACAGACGTGGCAGAGCGACTTTATGGGGACATGAGCTTCATTAAGGTGAAGTTTTTGCCTCCTAATACCACTCCTCTCCTGCAGCCCATGGACCAGCAGGTTATTGCAAACTTCAAAAACTGTACACAAAAGCTCTGTTTGAAAGGTGCTTTGTAGTGACCTCAGAAACTCAACTGACTCTAAGAGAGTTTTGGAGAGATCACTTTAATATCCTCAATTGTGTAAACCTTATAGGTAAGGCTTGGGAGGGAGTGACTAAGAGGACCTTGAACTCTGCTTGGAAGAAACTGTGGCCAGAATGTGTAGACAAAAGGGATTTTGAAGGGTTTGAGGCTAACCCTGAGAGGATTATGCCAGTTGAGGAATCCATTGTGGCATTGGGAAAGTCCTTGGGGTTGGAGGTTAGTGGGGAGGATGTGGAAGAGTTGGTGGAGGAGGACAATGAAGAACTAACCACTGATGAGCTGATAGATCAACTTCAAGAGCAAGAGGCCAGACCTGAGGAAACTGGTTCAGAGGAGGGGAGAGAGAAATTGAAGAAGTTGCCTACTACAAAGATTAAGGAAATCTGTGCAAAGTGGCTTGAAGTGCAAACCTTCATGGATGAAAATCACCCTCACACAGCTATTGCAAGCCGTGCTGGTGACTTACACTGACAATGTTGTGAAACACTTTAGGGAAGTCATAAAGGAACGAGAGGTACAGGCCACTATGGACAGATATGTTGTGCGAAAGAAGTCCAGTGACTCTGAAGCTGGTCCTAGTGGCATTAAAAGAAGAAGGGAAGTAACCCCAGAAAAGGACTTGCTACCTCAAGTCCTAATGGAAGGGGATTCCCCTTCTAAACACTAACACTCTCTCTCCCCTCCTCCCATCCCATCAATCATCACCAGATCTTCAATAAAAGTAAGTGTCATGTAATTGTGCATGCCTTTTTCAGTTTGTGTGTATTAAAATTAACATTTCATGTGGTAAAAAAAATTTTTTTTCATACTTTTGGGTGTCTTGCACGGATTAATTTGATTTCCATTATTTCTTATGGGGAAAATTCATTCACATAACGATTATTTTGCATAACAATTACCCCTCTTGCACGGATACTACGAATTCTCTGCATTATATTCACACCACACATTGCCCTCAGACATGACATCTCCACTGCCTCCAGCCTTCTCCTCGCTGCAACATTCATCACCCATGCTTCACACCCATATAAGAGTGTTGGTAAAACTATACTCTCATACATTCCCCTCTTTGCCTCCAAGGACAAAGTTCTTTGTCTCCACAGACTCCTAAGTGCACCACTCACCCTTTTCCCCTCATCAATTCTATGATTCACCTCATCCTTCATAGACCCATCCGCTGACACGTCCACTCCCAAATATCTGAATACATTCACCTCCTCCATACTCTCTCCCTCCAATCTGATATCCAATCTTTCATCACCTAATCTTTTTGTTATCCTCATAACCTTACTCTTTCCTGTATTCACTTTTAATTTTCTTCTTTTGCACACCCTACCAAATTCATCCACCAATCTCTGCAACTTCTCTTCAGAATCTCCCAAGAGCACAGTGTCATCAGCAAAGAGCAACTGTGACAACTCCCACTTTATGTGTGATTCTTTATCTTTTAACTCCACGCCTCTTGTCAAGACCCTCGCATTTACTTCTCTTACAACCCCATCTATAAATATATTAAACAACCACGGTGACATCACACATCCTTGTCTAAGGCCTACTTTTACTGGGAAATAATTTCCCTCTTTCCTACATACTCTAACTTGAGCCTCACTATCTTCGTAAAAACTCTTCACTGCTTTCAGTAACCTACCTCCTACACCATACACCTGCAACATCTGCCACACTGCCCCCCTATCCACCCTGTCATACGCCTTTTCCAAATCCATAAATGCCACAAAGACCTCTTTAGCCTTATCTAAATACTGTTCACTTATATGTTTCACTGTAAACACCTGGTCCACACACCCCCTACCTTTCCTAAAGCTGGACTCCAAGGTATTGGTCCAGTGTGGGTAGATTGGTAAAGCACTGCGTACCTTGTTCCAAGGTTCGTAGGTTCGAGTCTCCTTCAGCCAGAGATAAGTGTTTGTGTATATTTCGCCTGCTCTTGCGAATTCCTTGCATTGTTAATATCTCTAGTAAGGTTGATGCATGCAGGGGATGAGATGAAAAGCTGTAAGCCTTCTCCTTGAAAGCTGGCTGCCTTGGATCAAAGTCTAGCGCAAGCTGGACTCCAAGGTATTGGTTCAGTGTGGGTAGATTGGTAAAGCACTGCGTACCTTGTTCCAAGGTTCGTAGGTTCGAGTCTCCTTCAGCCAGAGATAAGTGTTTGTGTATATTTCGCCTGCTCTTGCGAATTCCTTGCATTGTTAATATCTCTAGTAAGGCTGATGCATGCAGGGGATGAGATGAAAAGCTGTAAGCCTTCTCCTTGAAAGCTGGCTGCCTTGGATCAAAGTCTAGCGCAAGCTGGACTCCAAGGTATTCGTCCAGTGTGGGTAGATTGGTAAAGCACTGCGTACCTTGTTCCAAGGTTCGTAGGTTCGAGTCTCCTTCAGCCAGAGATCAGTGTGTATATATATATATATATATATATATATATATATATATATATATATATATATATATATATATATATATATATATATATATATATATATATATATATATATATATATATATATATATATATATATTTACATACATCTAGGTTTTTCCCCTTTTCTAAATAGTTCTTGTTCTTCTTTATTTCTTCTATTGTCCATGGGGAAGTGGAAAAGAATCTTTCCTCCATAATCTATGTATGTCGTATGAAGCGACTAAAATGCCGATATCAATGGGCTAGTAACCCCTTCTCCTGTAAAGAGAGAAGAAAGGTGTTAATATGCTAACCAAGAAAAGACCACAGACAATCGAACAGGTTAAGAAGTTGTTGCTGGTGTGGATCAAGGATAAAGAGATGGCAGGTGATAGTGTTTCAGAGATGATTATTTGTGAAAAGGCAAGGAAGTTGCATGCCAATTCAAAGATTAAGGAGATTTGCGCCAAGTGGAATGATGTCCAAATGTTTGTGGAGAAGTGCCACCCTGAGCAGCTGAAACAAGCCATCTTTACAACAAGTTCAGTGACAGAACCATGTCCCATTTTAGGGAAATCTTAAAGAGGTGCCAGAAACAGAGAACTGTGGACAGTTATTTTGTGAGACAGGGGTCCAGTGACTCTCAAGCTGGTCCTAGTGGTATTAAAAGACAGAGAAGGGAAGTTACCCCAGAGAGGGTTTTGATACCTGAAGTCCTCATGGAGGGGGATTCTCCTTCCAAACACTAACCCAAACTGTTATTTTATATGTTTATTTTAATTTTTTAATACATACATAATTGTACACTATATTTGTTGTATGTAAAACTATAATTAATCTCTATAAAATGTATTTTTTTGTGTGAATATTTTTGGGTTTCTGGAATGGATTAATTGTATTTCAATTATTTCTTATGGGAAATATTGCTTCACTTTTCAAACTTTTCAAATTTTGAACTAGCTTCTGGAATGGATTAAGTTCGAAATTTGAGATTCCACTGTACATAATCTCAATGTACTCAGTTTTAAAGAAATAAAATTGACTATTGACTAATATCAACTCATTCATGACCTCATATTAAACCAGCCAGTTGCTTGCGTACTGGATGCACGTGATTTGTTTAGTCTTGAACATTGGGAAAAATTGAACATTTCCGCTACTTCAAACTCAATTTCAAGCTACTTTTAGTCTGCAAATGATTGACAATCATCCTCCATCTCAATCTCTCAAACCTGAGTGAAATGAAATTTAGCTTACAGAAACCTCTAATTCTATAAAATATTTTCCATTCTATCAAGGACTCCATGTACAGACAGTGTTTACAAGCCGTTTCATTCGATCCCACGTGTACCTGTGATATGTTTTGTATTATTCCAGTGTATTTATTGCTGGTAATTGCTAAATAAGCCACAATGGTCCCCAAGAAAGCTTCTAGTGCCAAGCCTGTGGTAAAAAGGGTGAGAATTACAATGGAAATGAAGAAAGAGATCACTGAAAAATATGAAAGTGGAGTGCGTATGTCTGAGTTGGAAAGGCTATGTAACAAACCCCATCCAACTATCACTGTTATGCGCCCCTCCTTCACACTCCACTATATACAAAAATAAAAGGCCTGGTCAAAACCACTTTACTAGCTAGATAAAGCAGGTTCGACTATATATTATTATCGGGTACAGTATAAATCATCAAAGGTACTCTCAAGCGAGGTTGTATTCAATAAGATATTAGTTAGGCATTATTATAATGTATTATGCTGTATTATATTATTATTGTATTATAGTAGGTTGATTATTGTGTTCTGTTATGCAAGTGGGAAACCACTACTTTAGAGTCCGGTTGATGGTTCCAGAATTGGCGCATAGCGCTAATTCCTGACCGACCTGGTGTCAGACTACTGAGCATTTGAACAGTGAGTCAGATCATAGCACTGACTCTGATCGGGACTTCAACCCAGAGATCTTAACTTGGTCAATAATTCTAGATTGTGTCTATTGTCTTAACTTTGCTGTTAATACCAAGAGTCTGATAACCCTTCTCTTTAAGAAGGATAACTGATTGACTTCCTTAAAGTTCCCATGATAGTTCTTATTTGGACTCTTCATTATAATTACTGTATTATACTTGATTCATGGGGATTTAGACATAGAGTAATTATTGTATTATACTTAATTCACAAGGATTTGAACATAGAATTACGTTCCTCATTGTACAGTCTCATTTCATTGAAAATAGTGAATTGTCATTTTAATTCACTAACTGGATACCAATAAAGGTTCATAATTGGTAGTAAATAAAACTAACCAAAAAGCAAAACTAAGTATTTATTCCCCCTGTTGTGTACGAATGGTATATAATACCGACAAGATGAGATTAAGACACATGTGCAACATCTGGGTATCTTTATTGTAGACGTTTCGCCATCCAGTGGCTTTATCAATACAAATTCTAGGACATAACTTGAAGACAGTACAACTATGTACAGAAGATGAGGTAATCAGTCTGCTGCTGCTGCCTCACCACCTAACACCTGCTGCTGCTGCCTCACCACCTAACACCTGCTGCTGCTGCCTCACCACCTAACACCTGCTGCTGCTGCCTCACCACCTAACACCTGCTGCTGCTGCCTCACCACCTAACACCTGCTGCTGCTGCCTCACCACCTAACACCTGCTGCTGCTGCTTCACCACCTAACACCTGCTGCTGCTGCCTCACCACCTAACACCTGCTGCTGCTGCCTCACCACCTAACACCTGCTGCTGCTGCCTCACCACCTAACACCTGCTGCTGCTGCCTCCCACCTGCTGCTGCTGCCTCACCACCTAACACCTGCTGCTGCTGCTGCCTCACCACCTAACACCTGCTGCTGCTGCCTCACCACCTAACACCTGCTGCTGCTGCCTCACCAACTAACACCTGCTGCTGCTGCTGCTGCTTCACCACCTAACACCTGCTGCTGCTGCCTCACCACCTAACACCTGCTGCTGCTGCCTCACCACCTAACACCTGCTGCTGCTGCCTCACCACCTAACACTTGCTACTGCTGCCTCACCACCTAACACCTGCTTCTGCTGCCTCACCACCTAACACCCGCTGCTGCTGCTGCCTTACCACCTAACACCTGCTGCTGCTGCCTCACCACCTAACACCTGCTGTTGCTGCTGCCTCACCACCTAACACCTGCTGCTGCTGCCTCACCACCTAACACCTGCTGCTGCTGCCTTACCACCTAACACCTGCTGCTGCTGCCTCACCACCTAACACCTGCTGCTGCCTCACCACCTAACACCTGCTGCTGCCTCACCACCTAACACCTGCAGCTGCTGCCTCACCACCTAACACCTGCTGCTGCTGCCTCACCACCTAACACCTGCTGCTTTTGCCTCACCACCTAACACCTGCTGCTTCTGCCTCACCACCTAACACCTGCTGCTGCTGCCTCACCACCTAACACCTGCTGCTGCTGCTGCCTCACCACCTAACACCTGCTGCTGCTGCCTCACCACCTAACACCTGCTGCTGCTGCCTCACCAACTAACACCTGCTGCTGCTGCTGCTGCTTCACCACCTAACACCTGCTGCTGCTGCCTCACCACCTAACACCTGCTGCTGCTGCCTCACCACCTAACACCTGCTGCTGCTGCCTCACCACCTAACACCTGCTACTGCTGCCTCACCACCTAACACCTGCTTCTGCTGCCTCACCACCTATCACCCGCTGCTGCTGCTGCCTTACCACCTAACACCTGCTGCTGCTGCCTCACCACCTAAAACCTGCTGTTGCTGCTGCCTCACCACCTAACACCTGCTGCTGCTGCCTCACCACCTAACACCTGCTGCTGCTGCCTTACCACCTAACACCTGCTGCTGCTGCCTCACCACCTAACACCTGCTGCTGCCTCACCACCTAACACCTGCTGCTGCCTCACCACCTAACACCTGCTGCTGCTGCCTCACCACCTAACACCTGCTGCTGCCTCACCACCTAACACCTGCTGCTGCTGCCTCACCACCTAACACCTGCTGCTGCTGCTGCCTCACCACCTAACACCTGCTGCTGCTGCCTCACCACCTAACACCTGCTGCTGCTGCCTCACCAACTAACACCTGCTGCTGCTGCTTCACCATCTAACACCTGCTGCTGCTGCCTCACCACCTAACACCTGCTGCTGCTGCCTCACCACCTAACACCTGCTGCTGCTGCCTCACCACCTAACACTTGCTACTGCTGCCTCACCACCTAACACCTGCTTCTGCTGCCTCACCACCTAACACCTGCCGCTGCTGATGCCTTACCACCTAACACCTGCTGCTGCTGCCTCACCACCTAACACCTGCTGTTGCTGCTGCCTCACCACCTAACACCTGCTGCTGCTGCCTCACCACCTAACACCTGCTGCTGCTGCCTTACCACCTAACACCTGCTGCTGCTGCCTCACCACCTAACACCTGCTGCTGCCTCACCACCTAACACCTGCTGCTGCCTCACCACCTAACACCTGCTGCTGCTGCCTCACCACCTAACACCTGCTGCTGCCTCACCACCTAACACCTGCTGCTGCTGCCTCACCACCTAACACCTGCTGCTGCTGCCTCACCTCCTAACACCTGCTGCTGCTGTCTCACCACCTAACACCTGCTGCTGCCTCACCACCTAACACCTGCTGCTGCTGCCTCACCACCTAACACCTGCTGCTGCTGCCTCACCACCTAACACCTGCTGCTGCTGCCTCACCACCTAACACCTGCTGCTGCCTCACCACCTAACACCTGCTGCTGCTGCCTCACCACCTAACACCTGCTGCTGCTGCCTCACCACCTAACACCTGCTGCTGCTGCCTCACCACCTAACACCTGCTGCTGCTGCCTCACCACCTAACACCTGCTGCTGCTGCCTCACCACCTAACACCTGCTGCTGCTGCCTCACCACCTAACACCTGCTGCTGCTGCCTCACAACCTAACACCTGCTGCTGCCTCACCACCTAACACCTGCTGCTGCTGCCTCACCACCTAACACCTGCTGCTGCTGCCTCACCACCTAACACCTGCTGCTGCTGTCTCACCACCTAACACCTGCTGTTGCTGCCTCACCACCTAACACCTGCTGCTGCTGCCTCACCACCTAACACCTGCTGCTGCTGCCTTACCACCTAACACCTGCTGCTGCTGCTGCTTCACCACCTAACACCTGCTACTGTCTCACCTCCTAACACCTGCTGCTGCTGTCTCACCACCTAACACCTGCTGCTGCTGCCTCACCACCTAACACCTGCTGCTGCTGCCTCACCACCTAACACCTGCTGTTGCTGCCTCACCACCTAACACCTGCTGCTGCTGCCTCACCACCTAACACCTGCTGCTGCTGTCTCACCACCTAACACCTGCTGCTGCTGCTGCTTCACCACCTAACACCTGCTACTGTCTCACCTCCTAACACCTGCTGCTGCTGCCTCACCACCTAACACCTGCTGCTGCTGCCTCACCACCTAACACCTGCTGCTGCTGCCTCACCACCTAACACCTGCTGCTGCTGCCTCACCACCTAACACCTGCTGCTGCTGCCTCACCACCTAACACCTGCTGCTGCTGTCTCACCACCTAACACCTGCTGCTGCTGTCTCACCACCTAACACCTGTGTTACGACTTAATCTTCACCATAACATTTTATTTTTATTATTATTAACACACTGGCCGATTCCCACCAAGGCAGGGTGGCCACCAAGGCAGGGTGGCCACCAAGGCAGGGTGGCCACCAAGGCAGGGTGGCCACCAAGGCAGGGTGGCCACCAAGGCAGGGTGGCCACCAAGGCAGGGTGGCCACCAAGGCAGGGTGGCCACCAAGGCAGGGTGGTCACCAAGGCAGGGTGGCCACCAAGGCAGGGTGGCCACCAAGGCAGGGTGGCCACCAAGGCAGGGTGGCCACCAAGGCAGGGTGGCCACCAAGGCAGGGTGGCCACCAAGGCAGGGTGGCCACCAAGGCAGGGTGGCCACCAAGGCAGGGTGGTCACCAAGGCAGGGTGGCCACCAAGGCAGGGTGGCCACCAAGGCAGGGTGGCCACCAAGGCAGGGT
Source organism: Cherax quadricarinatus (assembly GCF_038502225.1). NCBI lineage: Eukaryota > Metazoa > Arthropoda > Malacostraca > Decapoda > Parastacidae > Cherax > Cherax quadricarinatus. Next base: position 14,426 of record NW_027198657.1, on the reverse strand, counting down.
GGCCACCAAGGCAGGGTGGCCACCAAGGCAGGGTGGCCACCAAGGCAGGGTGGTCACCAAGGCAGGGTGGCCACCAAGGCAGGGTGGCCACCAAGGCAGGGTGGCCACCAAGGCAGGGTGGCCACCAAGGCAGGGTGGCCACCAAGGCAGGGTGGTCACCAAGGCAGGGTGGCCACCAAGGCAGGGTGGCCACCAAGGCAGGGTGGCCACCAAGGCAGGGTGGCCACCAAGGCAGGGTGGTCACCAAGGCAGGGTGGCCACCAAGGCAGGGTGGCCACCAAGGCAGGGTGGCCACCAAGGAAGGGTGGTCACCAAGGCAGGGTGGTCACCAAGGCAGGGTGGCCACCAAGGCAGGGTGGCCACCAAGGCAGGGTGGCCACCAAGGCAGGGTGGTCACCAAGGCAGGGTGGTCACCAAGGCAGGGTGGTCACCAAGGCAGGGTGGCCACCAAGGCAGGGTGGTCACCAAGGCAGGGTGGTCACCAAGGCAGGGTGGTCACCAAGGCAGGGTGGTCACCAAGGCAGGGTGGTCACCAAGGCAGGGTGGTCACCAAGGCAGGGTGGTCACCAAGGCAGGGTGGTCACCAAGGCAGGGTGGTCACCAAGGCAGGGTGGCCACCAAGGCAGGGTGGCCACCAAGGCAGGGTGGTCACCAAGGCAGGGTGGTCACCAAGGCAGGGTGGTCACCAAGGCAGGGTGGTCACCAAGGCAGGGTGGTCACCAAGGCAGGGTGGTCACCAAGGCAGGGTGGCCACCAAGGCAGGGTGGTCACCAAGGCAGGGTGGTCACCAAGGCAGGGTGGCCCACCAAGGCAGGGTGGCCCACCAAGGCAGGGTGGTCACCAAGGCAGGGTGGCCCACCAAGGCAGGGTGGCCCACCAAGGCAGGGTGGCCACCAAGGCAGGGTGGCCCACCAAGGCAGGGTGGCCCACCAAGGCAGGGTGGCCCACCAAGGCAGGGTGGCCCACCAAGGCAGGGTGGCCCACCAAGGCAGGGTGGCCACCAAGGCAGGGTGGCCCACCAACGCTGGGTGGTCACCAAGGCAGGGTGGTCACCAAGGCAGGGTGGCCACCAAGGCAGGGTGGTCACCAAGGCAGGGTGGTCACCAAGGCAGGGTGGCCACCAAGGCAGGGTGGTCACCAAGGCAGGGTGGTCACCAAGGCAGGGTGGTCACCAAGGCAGGGTGGTCACCAAGGCAGGGTGGTCACCAAGGCAGGGTGGCCACCAAGGCAGGGTGGTCACCAAGGCAGGGTGGTCACCAAGGCAGGGTGGCCACCAAGGCAGGGTGGCCACCAAGGCAGGGTGGCCACCAAGGCAGGGTGGCCACCAAGGCAGGGTGGTCACCAAGGCAGGGTGGTCACCAAGGCAGGGTGGTCACCAAGGCAGGGTGGCCACCAAGGCAGGGTGGCCAGGGTGGTCACCAAGGCAGGGTGGTCACCAAGGCAGGGTGGCCACCAAGGCAGGGTGGCCACCAAGGCAGGGTGGCCACCAAGGCAGGGTGGCCACCAAGGCAGGGTGGTCACCAAGGCAGGGTGGCCACCAAGGCAGGGTGGTCACCAAGGCAGGTTGGCCACCAAGGCAGGGTGGCCACCAAGGCAGGGTGGCCACCAAGGCAGGGTGGCCACCAAGGCAGGGTGGCCACCAAGGCAGGGTGGCCACCAAGGCAGGGTGGCCACCAAGGCAGGGTGGCCACCAAGGCAGGGTGGCCACCAAGGCAGGGTGGCCACCAAGGCAGGGTGGCCACCAAGGCAGGGTGGTCACCACCAAGGCAGGGTGGCCACCACGGCAGGGTGGCCACCAAGGCAGGGTGGCCACCAAGGCAGGGTGGCCACCAAGGCAGGGTGGCCCACCAAGGCAGGGTGGCCCACCAAGGCAGGGTGGCCACCAAGGCAGGGTGGCCCACCAAGGCAGGGTGGCCACCAAGGCAGGGTGGCCACCAAGGCAGGGTGGCCACCAAGGCAGGGTGGCCACCAAGGCAGGGTGGCCCACCAAGGCAGGGTGGCCCACCAAGGCAGGGTGGCCCACCAAGGCAGGGTGGCCACCAAGGCAGGGTGGCCCACCAAGGCAGGGTGGCCCACCAAGGCAGGGTGGCCACCAAGGCAGGGTGGCCACCAAGGCAGGGTGGCCCGAAAAAGAAAAACTTTCACCATCATTCACTCCATCACTGTCTTGCCAGAAGGGTGCTTTACACTACAGTTTTTAAACTGCAACATTAACACCCCTCCTTCAGAGTGCAGGCACTGTACTTCCCATCTCCAGGACTCAAGTCCGGCCTGCCGGTTTCCCTGAATCCCTTCATAAATGTTACTTTGCTCACACTCCAACAGCACGTCAAGTATTAAAAATCATTTGTCTCCATTCACTCCTATCAAACATGCTCACGCATGCCCACTGGAAGTCAAAGCCCCTACCACACAAAACCTCCTTTACCCCCTCCCTCCAACTTTTCCGAGGCTGAACCTTACCTCACCTTCCTTCCACTACAGACTGATACACTCTTGAAGTCATTCTGTTTCGTTCCATTCTCTCTACATGTCTGAACCACCTCAACAGCCCTTCCTTAGCCCTCTGGACAACAGTTTTCGCAATCCGACACCTCCTCCTAACTTCCAAACTATGAATTCTCTGCATTATGTTCACACCGCAATATATTCACCGTAACAATAGGGGCATAATTAACTCTCCATTTTTTAAGTCAGTTTTTTTATTACCAATCATTTAGTTTTACTGGCACCTAGTTAGTGAATTAAAAAAACCGTATGCAATTATAAATGAAACACTATACAACAAGGAACCTAATCTTACGTTCAAATTCTTATTAACAGAATATGATACAATAATTTCAATTGATAATCCACTAATCTCACCTTTCATTGCTTTTAGAAAGGTCTAGGGTGACAAAATAGTTATCACTCATAAGTGAAATGAATTACCTGACTTTAGGAAACTAATGGCAAAGGCAAGACAATGAACTTGGTTTAAAGTTTTAGTTTTAGCTAAGAGCTTTGGGTTGAAGACCTGTACTGAGTCAGAGCTAGGAGCTGACTGCCTTACTCAAATACTCCATAGTCTGACTTCAGCTCAGTCCGAAGGCGACGCGTGGCGTCAATTCTGGAACCACCATTTGGTCGCTACAGTAGTGGTTACACATTTGCAATACCTAACCTAATATAATAATAATATAATACAATAATAATGCCTAATGAATAACATCTTATTGAATACAACCTTGCTTGAGAGTACCTTTGATGATTTATACCATACCCAACAATAATGTATAGTCGAACCTGCTTTATCTAGCTAGTAATAAAGTGGTTCTCGATATATTATTGAAGAACTTATTTTAACCAGGCCTTTTATTTTGTATACAATGGAGAATGAAGGAGGGGCGTGTACCACCTTCCCCCTCACGACTGACAGTCGCCATTGACTTGTACTCTCAGTGGTGGGTAGCGATGGTTGCAGTAGAAAAGATTGTAACATAGCAGTCCTACATCAGCTCCAGTTTTCTCCACAACATAGATTACCATAACAAGTACCAACTCACACTGTTAAAGTAAAGGTATATTAATAAAGATTCAAGGCCTAGAGAAGGTATCAGCAATGAGATTTTGTTTTCCTTTTATATGGGAAATAGTAATAGAGAAAGGTTGAATTCTCAAAGTCCAATGAAGTATTCTGGCATTCTTCGTTTTCATAGTATTTGTAAAGGTCAAAGAAATGATTATGATCAGAGTACACTGACATCTGATGGGGAAAAGATCCTAAATATACATCAAAATTCTCTAGGGATACAAGAGCTAAGGCTTCTTTTTCTAAAGTTGAGTAATGAATTTGGCATTTCTTTAACTTTGAAGAAAATATGAAACAGGTTACAATAAGTCAGAATTTGGAGCCTTCTGTAACTAAGCAGCTCCCAAAGCATATGCACTTGCATCTATTTGTAAATGGAATATTTTGTTAAAATCAGGACTTAGTAATACTGGGGAAGAGGACAGTATTCTTTTCAAGCAATTAAAGGCAACTTCACAGTCCTGGGTCCATGAAAACTTTGTTTTTGGACTTGTTAATTCAGTTAGGGGAAAGGCTACCTGTGCAAAATTCGGACAAAAACGATGGTAGTAACCGGCAACTCCTAAAAATCTATATATGCTTTTCATATCCTTAGTGGTAGGAAATTCTGAGAGGACTTTTACTTTGGTGTTCAAAGGAGCAACTTCTCCTCTTCCAATAAAAAATCCCAAGTAGTATTTAATTTTTGCTTGGCTAAATTCACATTCAGACAAATTCACCATAAAATTATGATTACTTAAGGCATCAAATAAGGCTTTTAGTTGTCTAAGGTGTTGGGGCCAACTGTCGCTGTATACGACTAAGTCGTCTAAGTATGCTTCTACCCCGTCCAATCCTCCTGTATGTTCATAATATGCTGGAACATAGCGGCTGCATTACAGAAACTGAAGGGCATAATGCAATAATTATACAAGCCACCAGGTATTGTAAAAGCTGATATCTCTTGAGCTCTGGGTGACAACGGGACTTGGTAATACCCTCTTAACAAGTTCACTTTACTAATATACTTAGGTCTGGAGACCTTGTCTATCAAATTGTCAATTCTGGGTATTGGGAACCCATCAGGTACTGTTACAGCATTCACTTTTCCAAAATCCGTGCACATACGGGTGGTCCCGTCTGGTTTGGGGACTAGAATGCACAGGGATGCCCAAGGACTGTTACTAGGTTTTATCAACCCGTTTGAGAGTAAAAGTTCACCTCTTCCTCTAGCTCACCCTGTTTTTTTGGGATTCACTCTGTAGGGAGATTGCTTGATTGGGGTAGGTTCTCTGAAAGTAACATTGTGCACACCCAACGTACAAGGTTTTGGGACGTCATTGAATAGTTGGTTTGCCTTAATCAGGGTTTTTATTTTGTGCCTTTTGTCTACTTCAAGATTTATCAGTAGAGAATTTAGATTCCTTAAGGCTGTCGAATTGTTCAGAAGAACCGGGGTTCCTATCATTTCATCCAAACTTGCTGGAGCCCGTTCTTGATTAAGAGATGTTATAGTAAAAATTGGAGAAACGATTCCTGAATAGTGTTTAGGTTGATTAACGTGATACGTCCGTTGTGAGTTCCTCTACTTCGGCATCCTTACCACATAGTTCACATCACTTATGCGCTTCACGATTTCTAAAGGACCTTCAAATTTGGGTTGTAGAGCATATTCCTGATGAAATCGTTGAACCAGAACTTGATCCTTTGGTTCAAACAAATGAAATTTAGTTCAGCAATCATATTCCTCCTTCATCTTAATCTGTGTTTGTCTTAAGTTTTCGTCGGCCAATTCTCAAGCTAGGCTCAGGCATTCTTTCATTAAGGTAGGAGAGCTCCTAAAAGTCAGCATTTCTTCCCCAGTCCAAGCTTCTTTGAGAACCTGTACCGGTTCTCTAAGTTGATGCCCATATATTAACTCAAAAAGTGAAAACTTCAAGTTGTCTTGTTTGCTTTCTCTTAGGGTGAACAAGAGTAGTGGAATGCCCTTATCCCAATTGTTGGAAAACTGCAGACAATAGGACCGCATCATAATCTTCAGAGTTTGGTGGAACCTTTCCACCACGTCTTGGAATTGGGGTCGATAGGCCATCAGGTAAACAGTCTTGACTCCTAACTGAGCCAAGGCCTCACAGAAAAATTTTGAAGTAAAATTCGACCCTTGATCCAATTCAACTTTTTTGGGAAATCTGAAATGAGAGAAGAATTTAATCAATGCTCTCACTATTAGGTGAGCATTAATCCTCCTCAGGGGAACTGCTTCTAGGTACCTGATGACGGTGTCCATGATGGTGAACAGGAACTGGTTGCCCTGTTGAGTCTTGGGTAGCGGGCTGACACAGTCAATCACCAAGCGTGAAAAATGTTCACCTCTTACTTGTATAGGGTTCAAGGGCACAGGTGGTGAGTTATGTGCAGGCTTACCTACTAGTTGACACACGGAACAGCTTCTCACGTACTGCTCCACTTCTTCCTTCATTTTTGGCCATGTAAAGTGCTTAGCAATTTTTCTAAAAGTCTTCTTTTGTCTCAGATGTCCACCTTGGGGACTGTCGTTAGCAAACTTACATGCTAAGTTTCTAAACGGGGTAGGTAAGACCACTAGATGATCACTTTCAAGAAATCCTTGTTTCTTTTTCAGTAAGTCCTTCTCCCAATAGTAACAGCAATCACTTTTAAGGGCTTCTTCTCCCGACACAGCAAGCTTCCAGATGTCATGTAAGGAGGGGTCTATTTGGAGTTCCTTTACTAGATCCTCCTTCGAGAATAAATCTATTTTGTCTCGCCAGACCTTTCTAAAAGCGGTGAATGGTGAGATTAGTGGATTATCAATTTAAATTATTGTATCATATTCTGTTAATAAGAATTTGAACAAAAGATTAGGTTCCTTGTTGCATAGTATTTCATTTATAATTGCATATGGTTATTTTAGTTCTCTAATCAGGTACCAGTAAAACTAAATGATTGATAATAAATAAAACTAGCTTAAAAAATGGAGAGTTAATTATGCCCCTATTGTTACGGTGAAGATTAAGTCGTAACAATTTGGGTCCTGTCTGGGAGCTACATACCCTGAAGTACATATTTGATTTGCATTAAAATTAAGCTCCCTTGTGAGAATTAAGAAAATGGATCTGGGAACAAAGTAATTATTAGATGAATTAACAGAGGCTACTCTTGACACCCTAAAATTACAGACATGTTGGCAAATAGCTAGGCAGCTAGATATACCTCATAACAGACACCATAGTGCAGAAACTCTTAGGTCACTAATTAGGGATAGATTATTCCCTAAATCCCCAGTAATGCCAAAATTAGAAGATTCGGAAGATAGTCTTATTTCTCAATTTGAGGAAGTAGAAATTCCACGGACGAGAATTGCCTTAAATAATTAAGTTGAACCAGGGTTTACAAGGCCTTACCACTCAGTCCAATCTCAAAGCTCCTCCCATTCATTTCCCCGGAGTACGTATCGGTGGTTGGAACAAATCCTCGGTCAAATGACTGGGATAATCTTAGGACTTGTGCTCGTCCCAAAATACTTCTGGAAAAGATGACCGAATTCCCCTCGGTGTTGTTACCTCTTGGGAATTTCATGTCCGAACAACTAGAGAGAATAGAACGCATATTATTACAAAACTCTCAAATCGAAGCTAGAAGACATCTAAACGAGGAAGAATTTAGGCATGAAAGGTTTTGTTTTGAAACAAAGCAGAAGGGAGGTCCAGAAGAGAGAGACATGAAGTGCACGGTAACCTGGTTCAATTTACATAAAGCAGCCCTGATGGTTCCTAAGTTTAACGAAACGGACTTAGATGAATTCTTTGAAATTTTTGAGAATCAGGCATGTTCAATGGGCTGGCCCAAAGACAAATGGGCCACATTGCTGCACACATATCTATATAGAAAGGTGCAGTCCTGTACTGCCTCTTTACCATATGAGTTTTATGTCCAGTACGACGTAGTAAAGAGAACTATTTTAGAAGCATATGACATGCTCCCTATTAGCTACCAAATAGCTTTTAGTTCTATGAAATGGCAAACGGGACAAACTTATGTAGATTTTACCTGAGGGAAAGCAGTGGCATTTGAACGTTGGTGTCAAGCTTCTTGGGTCACGACTTTAAAAGATTTAACACAATTAATACAGTGGACCCCCGCATAACGATATTAATCCGTGCATGAGAGCTCATTGTTATGCGAAATTATCATTATGCGAATGAATTTTCCCCATAAGAAATAATGGAAATCAAATTAATCCGTGCAAGACACCCCAAAGTATGAAAAAAAAAATTTTTACCACATGAAATATTAATTTTAATACACACAAACTGAAAAAGGCATGCACAATTACATGACACTTACTTTTATTGAAGATCTGGTGATGATTGATGGGATGGCAGGAGGAGAGAGTCTTAGTGTTTAGAAGGGGAATCCGCTTCCATTAAGACTTGAGGTGTCAAGTCCTTTTCTGGGGTTACTTCCCTTCTTCTTTTAATGCCACTAGGACCAGCTTCAGAGTCACTGGACTTCTGTCACACAACATATCTGTCCATAGTGGCCTGTACCTCTCGTTCCTTCATGACTTCCCTAAAGTGTTTCACAACATTGTCAGTGTAATAATCACCAGCACGGCTTGCAATAGCTGTGTGAGGGTGATTTTCATCCATAAAGGTTTGCACTTTCAGCCACATTGCACAGATTTCCATAATCTTTGTAGTAGGCAATTTCTTCAATTTCTCTCTCCCCTCCTCCGAACCAGTTTCCTCAGGTCTGGCCTCTTGCTGTTGAAGTTGATCTAGCAGCTCATCAGTGGTTAGTTCTTCATTGTCCTCCTCCACCAACTCTTCCACATCATCCCCACTAACCTCCAACCCCAAGGACTTTCTCAATGCCATGATGGATTCCTCAACTGGCATACTCCTCTCAGGGTTAGCCTCAAACCCTTCAAAATCCCTTTTGTCTACACATTCTGGCCACAGTTTCTTCCAAGTAGAGTTCAAGGTCCTCTTAGCCACTCCCTCCCAAGCCTTACCTATAAGGTTTACACAATTGAGGATATTAAAGTGATCTCTCCAAAACTCTCTTAGAGTCAGTTGAGTTTCTGAGGTCACTACAAAGCACCTTTCAAACAGAGCTTTTGTGTACAGTTTTTTGAAGTTTGCAATAACCTGCTGGTCCATGGGCTGCAGGAAAGGAGTGGTATTAGGAGGCAAAAACTTCACCTTAATGAATCTCATGTCCCCATAAATTCGCTCTGCCACGTCTGTAGGATGACCAGGGGCATTGTCTAACACCAGGAGGCACTTAAGTTCTAATTTCTTTTCAGTTAGGTAATCTTTCACATTGGGGGCAAATGCATGGTGTAACCAGTCATAAAAAAAGTCCCTAGTGACCCATGCCTTACTGTTTGCCCTCCACAGCACACACAAATTAGCCTTGAGGATATTCTTTTGCCTGAACGCTCTGGGAGTTTCTGAGTGATACACTAATAAAGGCTTCACTTTGCAATCACCACTAGCATTGGAACACATCAACAGAGTAAGCCTGTCTTTCATAGGTTTATGTCCTGGGAGTGCCTTTTCCTCCTGAGTAATGTAGGTCCTGCTATGCATTTTCTTCCAAAACAGGCCTGTTTCATCACAATTAAACACTTGTTCAGGTTTCAGTCCTTCACTGTCTATGTACTCCTTGAATTCCTGCACATATTTTTCAGCTGCTTTGTGGTCCGAACTGGCAGCCTCACCATGCCTTACCACACTATGCATGCCACTACGCTTCTTAAATCTCTCAAACCAACCTTTGCTGGCCTTAAATTCACTCACATCATCACTAGTTGCAGGCATTTTTTTAATTAAATCCTCATGCAACTTCCTAGCCTTTTCACTTATGATCACTTGAGAGATGCTATCTCCTGCTATCTGTTTTTCATTTATCCACACCAATAAGAGTCTCTCAACATCTTCCATCACTTGCGATCTCTGTTTCGAAAACACAGTTAAACCTTTGGCAAGAACAGCTTCCTTGATTGCCTTTCTGTTGCCCACAATAGTAGCGATGGTTGATTGGGGTTTACTATACAACCTGGCCAGCTCGGAGACACGCACTCCACTTTCATACTTATCAATGATCTCTTTCTTCATCTCTATAGTAATTCTCACCCTTATTCCTGTAGGGTTGGCACTAGAAGCTTTCTTGGGGCCCATGGTCACTTATTTTGCAGATAAAATCACCAAAAACACTGTAATAATACGAAATGTTCCGATTTTATGCTTGGATGTTACCGCTGAGGCTGGCTGGTAAACAATGCCACCGGCGGAACATGTGAGGCTGGCTAAGGCTGCACATTAGACGCGTCTCGGATGAACAGCATTGATCTCCCAAACTGTTAGGTGGGCGACGTACACGTCCCGACCTTCGTAGCCCTTGAGCCTCTTCACCAGGTTCGATATTTTCCAGCGGGGTTTGATTAACTGCTGGAGCAGAATCCTCTATTTCCATAGGGGTAGTCTCAAGGGGCTTTCCAGGAGAAAACGAAGCATCTCTCACATCTATTGGTGTATCTTGAGATTCCACACTAATAGGGATTTCAACTGGGGCTAAATGTCTTGTAGATACTGTAGTCTCTTCACCATTTTGGTAGCGAATGTGGGCGTAATGTGGATTAGCTTGCAGGAGCTCTACCTCTTCCACTAAAGGATCCGTCTTGTTCATCCTACGGTGACTCTTCAGGAGAACGGGTCCAGGATGACATAACCAAGTGGGCACGGAGGCTCCCGTAGAGGAACGACGTGAATAGTTGAGGAGTCTTTCATGAGGGGTTGCATTAGTAGCTGTGCACAGCAGTGATCTAATAGAGTGAAGAGCATCAGGTAGGACAGTTTGCCAGTGTTGAACAGGTAGATTGCGCGACTTTAATGTCATTGTAACTGCCTTCCATATAGTACCATTGAACCGCTCCACTTGACCATTGCCTTGAGGGTTGTAGCTTGTTGTTCTGCTGCAGGCAATACCTTTGCTAGCCAAAAACTCCTGAAGTTCGTTACTCATGAACGAGGATCCCCTGTCTGAATGGATATAAGCTGGCATACCAAAAATAGAGAACAACTGTGAAAGACAACTAATAACAGTTGAAGCAGCCATATTTGCACAGGGGAATACAAAGGGAAACCTTGAATATTCATCTACTATGTTAAGGAAATACCTATTCTGATTTGTGCTTGGTAGAGGTCCTTTGAAATCTATATTCAATCTTTCGAAAGGCTGGGTGGATTTTATGAGATGAGTCTTCTCTGGCTGATGAAAGTTTGGCTTGCACTCTGCACATACTCTGCATGCTCTGATCACTTGTCGCACATCTTCCACTGAGTAGGGCATGTTCTCTGATTTGACAAAATGGTACAGGCGTGTAACTCCTGGGTGACACAAAGCCTTGTGGAGAGCTGAGAGTGATTGCAAATCATGACATGCTGCTCCACAGTGGGACCTAGAGAATGCATCAGGTGAGATGTTCTCTTGACCCGGTTGGTACAGAATATCAAAGTCATAACACGATAGTTCCATCCTCCAGCGTAATATCTTGTCATTCTTTATCCTACTTTTGTGCCTCTTGTCGAACATATACATCACGGACCGTTGGTCAGTCCTTATGGTGAAATGTCTACCAGTTAAATAATGCCTCCAGTGGCGAACTGCTTCTATGATGGCCTGGGCTTCCTTTTCTACAGCAGCATAACATTTCTCTGATCCTTGAAAAGTTCTCGAAAAGAAGGCTACTGGTCGTCCTGCCTGAGATAAGACTGCAGCAATGGCAATGTCAGATGCATCCGTTTCCACTTCGAATGGTAGGGACTCATCAATGGCTTGAACTACTGAGTTTTCAATGTCCTGTTTGAGAGTATGGAAAGCGGCTTCTGCTTCCTTTGTCACAGGAAATGTGGTAGCACTCAATGGGCGGACTTTACTTGAATAGTTGTAGATCCATTGTGAGTAATAAGCAAAGAGACCAAGAGTTCTTCGGAGTGACTTTTTGTCTTGAGGCATTGGAAGTTCCCATAGAGGTCGTAGTCGTTCAGGCTCTGGGAATATTGAACCTCCTTCCACTACATAACCAAGGATGCTAAGCCTTTTAGTTGAAAAAGTGCACTTTTCCTCATTGTAACTGATATTTTTCTTCTTGGCGGCTTCCAAAAACTTATCAAGGTTTGCATCATGTTCCTCCTGGGTCTTGCCACAAATGGTAACATTATCTAAATACGCGTAGGTTCCCATGAGTTGCTCTTCCTGAATGAGTGAATCCATAATTCGTTGGAAGCAGGCTACCCCATTGGTGACTCCAAAAGGGACTCTGGTAAACTGATACAGGCCATCACTAGCCTGAAACGCTGTGTATGGTTTATCTTCATTCCTTATAGGGACTTGATGATAGGCACTCTGCAGATCAATTGTGCTAAACACGTAGTACTAAGCAATTTTGTTCACTGTATCGTCAATTCGAGGTAGAGGGTACCCATCAAGAAGTGTAAATTTGTTGATTGTCTCAGAGTAATCGATAGCCAGTCTCCGTTTCCTATAACCATCTTTAACAACAACAACCTGTGCACGCCAAGGGGAATCACTCGGTTCTATAATACCCTCCTTCAGCAGCCTCTGAGTTTCTTTCTCAATGAACATCCGATCCTCATAAGAATAGCGGCGTGACTTAGCTGATATAGGATGGCAATCCGCGGTAAGATTTGCAAACAGCTTTGGTGGGTCTACCCTTAAAGTGCTAAGTCCACAGACAACAAGAGGAGGCAGTTCACCCCCATATGTTAAGGTGACACTACCATGCAGCTTCTGAAAGTCCTGACCAAGGATAACATCAGAGCACAGTTGTGGCAGAATAGCTAAATGTACATCTTGATAATCCTTTCCATTAACTCTGAGATTTACCTTACAAAACCCTAAGGTCTGAATAGAGAGAGATGTTGATGCCATGGAAACGGTACCTGATGAGTGATGTAGAGTCAAGGAGAGCCGTTTAACTATGTCAAGGTTGATGAAACTCTCTGAGCTGCCACTATCAATAAGACCATCTACTTCTGTTCCTTTGATGAATACTTTCACAACTGCCTTTGACAGTGAATTTGGAGTAGCCGCAGAAGTCACTGTTGCTAGAGTCGCATGATCACTGGAATGTGTGGAGGCACTAGCTCTTGTTGATGCATTAGCACGACATACTTTAGCAAAGTGACCTTTCTTGTGGCATTTATGGCACATTGCTTCACGAGCAGGACACTTTGGACGTGGATGTCTTGAAAAACCACAAAAGAAACACACCGTACCTGCTGCTGCTGTCACTGAGGCAGGTTCCACAGTAACTTCATTGCAAGAGTCTTGGTCAGGAATTGCAGCACTTACCACTCGAGAAGGCTGAGTGGTACTGTATACTTCAGAATTCTTCTGGGCTGAATCTAGAGCTCTTGCCTGGTCAAAGGCAGCAGCTAAGTCGAGAGTTTTATTCTCCAATAAACGCTGCCTTATTATTGGTGATTGCAGGCCACTGATAAAAGCATCCCTGATGGACTCTTCACAATACTGAGCAGCTGTCACTGCTTGGAAGTGACAGTCCTTACCTAAAATTTTCAGTGCTTGAAAGTATTCCTCTAAGGACTCATCAATCTGCTGGCGGCGAGTTGCAAGGCGATAGCGTGCAAAGATTTCATTTGTAGGTTTAATATACTGAGACTTGAGGGTTTTGATAGCATCTTCGTAGGTATTACACTCAGAAATAGCCTCATATATCTTAGGTGACACAAAATTGATGAGCAGACTTAGTTTATCTAGATCTTCTTTAGGAAGGGCTCCCAAGAAGTTTTCGAAAGTCTTAAACCAGTGCTTCCATTCCTGAGCAGCCGTTGATAAGCTGGGGTCACAGTCTAGCCTCTCAGGTTTCAGTAAACGCTCCATGTTGTGATGTAGTCTAGCGCAGGATCACCACCAGGTAGCCCAGGATTCTATGTTCAATAAATTGTTGTGATAGAAACACAGGCCTTATCTCTAGGCTTTATTGAACATAGAATCTTCATAGTACTTCTGCAACAACAAAATATAATGACTAGTACATCTAATAATGGCTTCTACAGGGATGGTGATGTCTTGCATATGTCAAGAGAAAAGTTATAACTACAGGCCACATATTTAAACTCACCATGTAATCTGCATCGCTGATAAATGGATAAAGTAGGAGAGAATCACACACCATGTGTTGGTGCCCATGACGCACACCAAACTGTTGTTGTTGTTAAGGGCCCCTAGAGGTGGTGCAGTATTATCCTGCTGCTGCTCCCCACAGGACCAGTATCACTACAAGCATTGAGCGGGTTTTTTAGCAGTATGCGAGGCAAAATCTTAGTGATAAAATGTATCGGTATGCGGATTTAACATTATGTAAGGCCAACGGTATGCGGGGGTCCACTGTATTACTAGAAGGTTTGTATGCAAATTTACCAGAGGGAGTTCGCCAATACAGTGGACCCCAGGCATATGATATTAATCCATTCCTGAGAGCTCATCGCATGCCGAAATTATCGTAAGGCGAATTAATTTTCCCCATAAGAAATAATGGAAATCAAATTAATCCATGCAAGACACCCAAAAGTATGAAAAAGAGTTTTACCACATGAAATATTAAGTTTAATGCACACAAACTGAAGAAGACATGCACAGTTAGTAGTGAAGAAATTAAGACACATGTGCAACATCTGGGTATCTTTATAGTAGACGTTTCGCCATCAATGGATGACGAAACATCTACAATAAAGATACCCAGATGTTGCACATGTGTCTTAATTTCATCTTGTCAGTATTATATACCATTCTTGCACAACAGTTA
>NW_027198656.1:17500-41433 GCF_038502225.1 Cherax quadricarinatus | reverse complement strand
GTCTTCACATCTCTCACTCTGGATATATTTAATAAAACACTGAACATCCACATTCTATATTAACCTAAGATAGTAATATTTACATACATAATAATGAAGAGTTTCTTTCCATATATATGTGTAGTTTCCTGGTTGTGTCTTGAATATTCACAAGTGAACATACATTCATCCACACACATTAATGTCTCCACTCAATCAACATACATTATACACAATCTATATATATACATACATGTATATATGTGTGTGTGTGTGTGTGTGTGTGTGTGTGTGTGTGTGTGTGTGTGTGTGTGTGTGTGAGTAGAGAGAGGGAGAGAGAGAAGAGAGAGTATGTACTTTTGAATCTTAGCGTATCATGGAGAAACAAGAGATAAATAACAAGAAAAAAAGACAACAGATAACAATTAATCAGAGTTTCCATACCTGAAAACGTGAAGATTTACTCGTGGACAGTAATTTGGACACCAAAAAATGTTTAAAATACACTTAAACAGTTAAATAATCGAATAAATTAATAATTAATATGAATGCAATATGAAATATAAATAGAACTCCGAAATTGTTACTAAGTGGCCAGAGCTTGGTGGGCGAACTAGGTGAGTGAGGTCTCTCGTCTAGGTAGTCTGCGGGTCAAGGCTGTCCAGGAGGATGTTACTGCTGGGCGCAGATTTCTGCGTGTCCTCCCCAGTAATAACATCTAACTGTTCTCGTTGTTCTCTTGGGTTGTTGTCTTGTCCTTGTGTTGTTGTCCTCTCCTTCGGTTGTTGTCCTCTCCTTCGGTTGTTGTCCTCTCCTTCGGTTGTTGTCCTCTCCTTAGGTTGTTGTCCTCTCCTTAGGTTGTTGTCCTCTCCTTCGGTTGTTGTCCTCTCCTTCGGTTGTTGTCCTCTCCTTCGGTTGTTGTCCTCTCCTTCGGTTGTTGTCCTCTCCTTAGGTTGTTGTCCTCTCCTTAGGTTGTTGTCCTCTCCTTCGGTTGTTGTCCTCTCCTTCGGTTGTTGTCCTCTCCTTCGGTTGTTGTCCTCTCCTTCGGTTGTTGTCCTCTCCTTCGGTTGTTGTCCTCTCCTTCGGTTGTTGTTCGGTTGTTGTCCTCTCCTTCGGTTGTTCGGTTGTTGTCCTCTCCTTCGGTTGTTGTCCTCTCCTTCGGTTGTTGTCCTCTCCTTCGGTTGTTGTCCTCTCCTTCGGTTGTTGTCCTCTCCTTCGGTTGTTGTCCTCTCCTTAGGTTGTTGTCCTCTCCTTCGGTTGTTGTTCTCTCCATGTGTTGGGTGTCCTCTCCTTGTGTTGTTGTCCTCTCCTTGTGTTGTGGTCAAGTCCTTGTGTTGTTGTCTGATTCTTGTGTTGTTGTCCTCTCCTTGTGTTGTTGTCTGGTCCTTGTGTTGTTGTCCTCTCCTTGTGTTGTTGTCTGGTCCTTGTGTTGTTGTCCTCTCCTTGTGTTGTTGTCTCGTCCTTGTGTTGTTGTCCTGTCCTTGTGTTGTTGTCTCGTCCTTGTGTTGTTGTCTCGTCCTTGTGTTGTCCTCTCCTTGTGTTGTTGTCTGGTTCTTGTGTTGTTGTCTGGTTCTTGTGTTGTTGTCCTCTCCTTGTGTTGTTGTCTGGTCCTTGTGTTGTCCTGTCCTTGTGTTGTTGTCTGGTCCTTGTGTTGTTGTCTAATCCTTGTGTTGTTGTCCTCTCGTGTTGTTGTCTGGTCCTTGTGTTGCTGACCTCAGGGAAGTGGTGAATGGTGAATATCCGAGGGGACAAGGATGGTCACCTGAAGACATGGACCTGAGTGAGGCATTAATAACTTAATGATCTTCCCTTTCAGAACTTCAAGATCTTCGAGAACTTCAAGATCTTCGAGACCTTCAAGAGCTTCGAGACCTTCAAGAACTTCGAGACCTTCAAGAACTTCGATAACCTCGAGACCTTCAAGAATTTCACCCTTCACTGCCATTCCTTCACCCTCACTACCATTCCATCACACTCACCAAAACTCGATCACTCTCACCACCAGTCCATCACCCTCACCATCAGTCCATCACCTTCAACACCAGTCCATCACCCTCACCATCAGTCCATCACCTTCAACACCAGTCCATCACCCTCACCATCAGTCCATCACCTTCAACACCAGTCCATCACCCTCACCATCAGTCCATCACCTTCATCACCAGTCCATCACCCTCACCATCAGTCCATCACCTTCAACACCAGTCCATCACCCTCACCATCAGTCCATCACCTTCAACACCAGTCCATCACCCTCACCATCAGTCCATCACCTTCAACACCAGTCCATCACCCTCACCATCAGTCCATCACCTTCAACACCAGTCCATCACCTTCAACACCAGTCCATTACTCTCACCACCAGTCCATAACCCTCACCACCAGTCCATCACCCTCACCACCA
The DNA here is from genome assembly GCF_038502225.1 of Cherax quadricarinatus. Taxonomy (NCBI): domain Eukaryota; kingdom Metazoa; phylum Arthropoda; class Malacostraca; order Decapoda; family Parastacidae; genus Cherax; species Cherax quadricarinatus. The sequence goes on along the minus strand of NW_027198656.1, from coordinate 39,050 downwards.
GTCCATCACCCTCACCACCAGTCCATCACCCTCACCACCAGTCCATCACCCTCACCACCAGTCCATCACCCTCACCACCATTCCATCACTCTCACCACCAGTCCATCACCCTCACCACCAGTCCATCACCCTCAACACCAGTCCATCACCATCACCACCATTCCATCACTCTCACCACCAGTCCATCACCCTCACCACCAGTTCATCACCCTCACCACCCGTCCATCACACTCACCGCCAATCCATCACTCTCACCACCAGTCCATCACCCTCACCACCAGTCTATCACCCTCACCAAGTGTTCATCACAATCGTCAATCGTTCGTCACAAGCGTCAGTCGTTCATCACAAACGTCAGTCGTTAATCACAATCGTCAGTCGTTCATCACAATCGTCAGTCGTTCATCACAACGGTCAGTCGTTCATCATAATCGTCAGTCGATCATCACAATCGCCAGTCGTTCATCACAATCGTCAGTCATTCATCACTATCGTCAGTCGTTCATAACTATCGTCAGTCGTTCATCAAAATCGTCAGTCGTTCATCACAAGTGTCAATCGTTCATCACAATCGTCAGTCGTTCGTCACAATCGTCAATCGTTCGTCACAATCGTCAGTCGTTCAATCACAAGCGTCAGTCGTTAACCACAATCGTCAGTCATTCATCACAGCGGTCAGTCGTTCATCACAATCGTAAGTCATTCATCACAACCGCCAGTCGTTCATCACAATCGCCAGTCGTTCATCACAATCGTCATTCGTTCATTACAATCGTGACTCGCTAGACACAATCATCACAGGTTCACCACCCACACCACCAGTCCATCACCCTTCCGAACAGTTCATAACTCTCACAACCAGTCCATCACCCTTACCACCAGTCCCTCACTCTCACTACCAGTTCATCACTCTCTCCACCAGTCCATCACCATCACCACCAGTCTATCACCCTCACCAACAGATCATCACCCTCACCACCCATCCATCACTCACTCCACCAGTCCATCACCATCACCACCAGTTCTTCACCTTCTCCACAAGTCCATCAATCTCACCACCACTCCATCACCCTCACCACCAGTCTATCACCCTCAACATCAGTCCATCACACTCACCACCACTCCATCACACTCACCACCAGTCCATCACACTCACCACCAGTCCATCACCCTCACCACCAGTCCATCACACTCACCACCAATCCATCACCCTCACCACCAGTCCATCACACTCACCACCAATCCATCACCCTCACCACCAGTCCATCACACTCACCACCAGTCCATCACACTCACCACCAGTCCATCACCCTCACCACCAGTCCATCACACTCACCACCAGTCCATCACACTCACCACCAGTCCATCACACTCACCACCAGACCATCACACTCACCACCAGTCCATCACACTCACCACCATCACAGTCCATCACCTCACCACCAGTCCATCACCGCACCACCAGTCCATCACCCTCACCACCAGTCCATCACTCTCACCACCAGTCCATCACCCTCACCACCAGTCCATCACCCTCACCACCAGTCCAACCACCACCAGTCCATCACTCTCACCACCAGTCCATCACCCTCACCACCAGTCCATCACTCTCACCACCAGTCCATCACCCTCACCACCAGTCCATCACCCTCACCACCAGTCCATCACCCTCACCACCAGTCCATCACACTCACCACCAGTCCATCACACTCACCACCAGACCATCACACTCACCACCAGTCCATCACACTAACCACCAGTCCATCACACTCACCAGTCCATCACTCTCACCACCAGTCCATCACCCTCACCAACCAGTCCATCACCCTCACCACCAGTCCATCACACTCACCACCAGTCCATCACCCTCACCACCAATCCATCACCATCTCCATCACCACCAGTCCATCACCACCAGTCCATCACCCTCACCACCAGTCCATCACCCTCACCACCAGTCCATCACTCTCACCACCAGTCCATCACCCTCACCACCAATCCATCACACTCACCACCAATCCATCACCCTCACCACCAGTCCATCACACTCACCATCAATCCATCACCCTCACCATCAGTGCATCACTCTCACAATCAGTCCATCACTCTCACCACCAGTCCATCACTCTCACCACCAGTCCATCACCCTCACCACCAGTCCATCACCTTCACCATCAGCCCATCACCCTCACCATCAGTCTTTCACCATCACCATCAATCCATCATCCTCACCACCAGTCCATCACTCTCACCACCAGTCCATCATCCTCACCACCAGTCCATCACCCTCACCATAAGTCCATCACCTTCACCACCAGTCCATCACCTTCACCACCAGTCCATCACCCTCACCACCAGTCCATCGCCCTCACCACCAGTCCATCACCCTCACCACCAGTCCATCACTCTCACCACCAGACCATCACTCTCACCACCAGACCATCACTCTCGCCACCAGACCATCACTCTCACCACCAGACCATCACTCTCACCACCAGACCATCACTCTCGCCACCAGTCCATCACTCTCACCACCAGTCCCATCACCCTCACCACCAGTCCATCACCCTCACCACCAGTCCATCACCCTCACCATAAGTCCATCACCTTCACCACCAGTCCATCACCTTCACCACCAGTCCATCACCCTCACCACCAGTCCATCGCCCTCACCACCAGTCCATCTCTCTCACCACCAGTCCATCACCCTCACCACCATTCCTTCACCCTCACCACCAGTCCATCACTCTGACCACCAGTACTTCACCCTCACCATCGATCCATCACCCTCATCACCAGTCCATCACTCTCACCACCAGTCCATCATTCTCACCACCAGTCCATCACTCTCACCACCAGTCCATCACTCTCACCACCAGTCCATCACTCTCACCACCAGTCCATCATTCTCACCACCAGACCATCACTCTCACCACTAGTCCACTCTCACCACCAGTCCATCACTCTCACCACCAGTCAATCTTCCTTCCTGTGAGCTCTTCCTACCTGTGAGCTCTTCCTACCTGTGAGCTCTTCCTACCTGTGAGCTCTTCCTACCTGTGAGCTCTTCCTACCTGTGAGCTCTTCCTACCTGTGAGCTCTTCCTACCTGTGAGCTCTTCCTACCTGTGAGCTCTTCCTACCTGTGAGCTCTTCCTACCTGTGAGCTCTTCCTCCATATGAGCTCTTCCTACCTCCTAGCTCTTAGTCTTCCTACCTGAGCTCTTCCTACTCTTGCTAGCTCTTCCTACCTGTGAGCTCTTCTACCTGTGAGCTCTTCTACCTGTGACCTTCCTGAGCTCTTCCTTCCTCTTCCTACCTGTGATCTCTTCCTACCTGTGATCTCTTCCTACCTGTGATCTCTTCCTACCTGTGATCTCTTCCTACCTGTGAGCTCTTCCTACCTGTGATCTCTTCCTACCTGTGATCTCTTCCTACCTGTGAGCTCTTCCTACCTGTGATCTCTTCCTACCTGTGATCTCTTCCTACATCTTAGTTCTTCCTACCTGTGAGCTCTTCCTACCTGTGAGCTCTTGCTACCTGTGAGCTCTTGCTACCTGTGAGCTCTTCCTACCTGTGAGCTCTTCCTACCTGTGAGCTCTTCCTACCTGTGAGCTCTTCCTACCTGTGAGCTCTTCCTACCTGTGAGCTCTTCCTTCCTTTGAGCTCTTCCTACCTGTGAGCTCTTCCTACCTGTGAGCTCTTCCTTCCTTTGAGCTCTTCCTACCTGTGAGCTCTTCCTACCTGTGAGCTCTTCCTACCCGGGAGCTCTTACGACCTGTGAGTCATTCCTGCTTCTGAGCTCTTCATGTTTGGGAGCCCTTCCTGCCGATGAGCTCTTCCTATCTGTGAGCTCTTCCTAGCCGTGAGCTCTTCCTGCTTGTGAGCTCTTCCTGCCTATGAGCTCTTCCTGGCTGTGAGCTCTTTCTACCCGAGAGCTCTTCTCACATGTGAGCTCTTGCGACCTGTGAGCCATTCCTGCTTCTGAGCTCTTCTTGTTTGTGAGCTCTTCTTGTTTGTGAGCTCTTCCTGCCTGTGAGCTCTTCCTACCTGTGAGCTCTTCCTACCTGTGAGCTCTTCCTACCCGGGAGCTCTTCCTACCCGGGAGCTCTTCCTACCCGGGAGCTCTTCCTACCCGGGAGCTCTTGTTACCTGTGAACTGTTACGACCTGTGAACTTTTCCTGTTTGTGAGCTCTTCCTACCTGTGAGTTTTTCCTAATTGTGAGCTCTTCCTCCATGTGAGGTCTTCGTACCTGTGAACTCTAGAATGAAATCAGCCTAGAGTCATCCACACCATCGTGTGTCCTTGGGTAGCGAGTACAACATCCAGTTGCGCTGGATGCGCTACTCTTAAGGATCGTATGGTCGAGTGGATTAGTGCGTCATGTGTTTTCGCCCACCATGAGGCAGGCCAAAGCAGCATGAGTTCGAGTCCTTGGCTAGTGCAGTGTTGTTATATATATATATATATATATATATATATATATATATATATATATATATATATATATATATATATATATATATATATATATATATGTATATATATGGCCTACTTTTACTGGGAGATTATTTCCCAGTAAAAGTAGGCCTTAGACAAGGATGTGTAATGCCACCATGGTTGTTCAATATATTTATAGATGGGGTTGTAAGAGAAGTGAATGCTAGGGTCTTGGCAAGAGGTGTGGAGTTAAAAGATAAAGAATCCAAAACAAATTTGGAGTTGTCACAGTTGATCTTTGATGATGACACTGTGCTTTTGGAGGATTCTGAGGAGAAGTTTATAGGTTGGTGGATGAATTTGGTAGGGTATGCAAAAGAAGAAAATTAAAAGTGAAAATAGGAAGGAGTAAGGTTATGAGGATAAAAAATTAGGTGACGAAAGATTGGATATCAGATTGGAGGGAGAGAGTATGGAGGAGGTGAATGTATTCAGATATTTAGGAGTGGACGTGTCAGCAGATGGGTCTATGGACGATGAGGTGAATCAGAACTAATGAGGGGTGCACTTAGGAGTCTGTGGAGACAAAGAACTTTGTCCGTGGAAGCAAAGAGGGGAATGTATGAGTATAGTTGTACCAACACTCTTGTATGGGTGTGAAGCATGGGTGATGAATGTTGCAGCGAGGAGAAGGCTGGAGGCAGTGGAGATGTCATATCTGAGGGCAATGTGTGGTGTGAATATAATGCAGAGAATTCGTAGACAGACAGGCGATCTTAACAAATCAAGACAAGGCAAAGTGGGTGGAAATTTAGCTCAAGTAGTTTCACGCTTCTCAGTACGTCATCAGGAGCTGTGCAATGTTGCAAGGGCAACAACAGAAGAAATAGGATAAGTTTTCAGAGTATGGTAGTGCGGTGGCACCACAAAGTCTCTGTCTGAGGGAAAGAGGCCCAACAGTATGCCAACCACTCACTGGTAACGCCACACACCACCCCATATGGGGTCGGTTGGAGTAGTCATCACAGTTTGCAGATAACATGAGGTAAAATAGCTAGAAGATAGCCAGCCCTAAGCTTCTAACTGCTGAAAACAGCTCATGTGACGTAAAAAGTTACATTATAATAGTGGACCATTTACATACGTTCATTTACAGCCTTCTAACTATTGAAATGCTGATGTCCAAGAACGTTCCAGAAGATTCAGGAAATACTCTCGGTGTCAGTTAATATGCATGTTTGAATTCTCCTAGTCAGGCTTTCTTTCTTATAACAACTAGGCAATTCTTAATTTTAACACCATTCCTATCATTATTATTAACTATCATCCGCTAATATCATTATTATTATCCTGTTGTTGCCCTTGCAACATTGCATAGCTCCTGATGACGCACTGAGAAGTGTGAAAGATCTTGAGCTAAAGAATTCCACCCCTTGTGGCCTGTCTTGCATATATATATATATATATATATATATATATATATATATATATATATATATATATATATATATATATATATATATATATATATATATATATATATATATATAATTCTCTTCAAATCGCTTGTTCTCTCTAGGCTGGAATACTGCTGTACTTTAACTGCCTCCTTCAAGGCAGGCGAAACTGGTGACCTGGAGAATGTACAGAGAACTTTCACTGCACACATAAGTACGATAAGGCACCTAAATTACTGGAAATGATTGAAGTCCCTTGATTTGTATTCCCTGGAACGCAGGCGAGAAAGATACATAATAATACACACTTGGAAAATCCTAGGGGAATTAGTATCAAACTTGTACAAGAAAATCACTCCCTATGAGAGAAAAACACTCGGCAGAAGATGCAGCATTTCTCCAATGAAAAGCAGGGGTGCCACGAGTACACTAAGAGACAACACAATAAGTGTCAAGGGCTCAAGACTGTTCAACTGCCTCCCAGCATACGTATGGGGAAGTACCAATAGACCCCTTGCTGACTTCAAGAAGGCTGTGGCTCATACGTCGGTTAGTGAGGCCAGCAGTAAAAGCCAGGTTGATCAGACCCTGATCCACCATGAGCCCTCGTCTCAGACCGGGCCGCGGAGACTTTGACCCCCGACACCCCCTCCAGGTATACTCCAGGTAAGCATGCATGAGTGTATTAGATAGGAGCGAGTGGAGACATGGCTTTTATGACTTGACGTGCTGTTGGAGTGTGAGCAAAGTAACACTTATGAAGGGATTCAGGGAAACCGGCAGACCGGACTTGAGTCCTGGAGATGGGAAGTACAGTGTCTGCACTCTGAAAGAGAGGTGTTAATGTTGCTGTTTTATAACTGTAGTGTAAGCGGTCCTCTGGCATGGCCTGTTGGCCCATACTAGGCAGGTCCTTTACAATCCATCCCTCTAACATAAGAACATAAGAATGGAGGAACACTGCAGAAGGCCTACTGGCCCATGCAAGTGAGTAATGATGAGGATGAAAGTGTTTCTTCTCTCTCAGGTCAGTTGTCTTGGTGGGAAACAGTTGTCTTGGTGGTAAACAGTTGTCTTGGTGGTAAACAGTTGTCTTGGTGGTAAACAGTTGTCTTGGTGGTAAACAGTTGTCTTGGTGGTAAACAGTTGTCTTGGTGGTAAACAGTTGTCTTGGTGGTAAACAGTTGTCTTGGTGGTAAACAGTTGTCTTGGTGGTAAACAGTTGTCTTGGTGGTAAACAGTTGTCTTGGTGGTAAACAGTTGTCTTGGTGGGTGGTAAACAGTTGTCTTGGTGGTAAACAGTTGTCTTGGTGGTAAACAGTTGTCTTGGTGGTAAACAGTTGTCTTGGTGGTAAACAGTTGTCTTGGTGGTAAACAGTTGTCTTGGTGGTAAACAGTTGTCTTGGTGGTAAACAGTTGTCTTGGTGGTAAACAGTTGTCTTGGTGGTTGACTTGGTGGTAAACAGTTGTCTTGGTGGTAAACAGTTGTCTTGGTGGTAAACAGTTGTCTTGGTGGTAAACAGTTGTCTTGGTGGGAAACAGTTGTCTTGGTGGGAAACAGTTGTCTTGGTGGGAAACAGTTGTCTTGGTGGTTGTCTTGGTGGTAAACAGTTGTCTTGGTGGTAAACAGTTGTCTTGGTGGTAAACAGTTGTCTTGGTGGTAAACAGTTGTCTTGGTGGTAAACAGTTGTCTTGGTGGTAAACAGTTGTCTTGGTGGTAAACAGTTGTCTTGGTGGTAAACAGTTGTCTTGGTGGTAAACAGTTGTCTTGGTGGTAAACAGTTGTCTTGGTGGTAAACAGTTGTCTTGGTGGTAAACAGTTGTCTTGGTGGTAAACAGTTGTCTTGGTGGTAAACAGTTGTCTTGGTGGTAAACAGTTGTCTTGGTGGTAAACAGTTGTCTTGGTGGTAAACAGTTGTCTTGGTGGTAAACAGTTGTCTTGGTGGTAAACAGTTGTCTTGGTGGGAAACAGTTGTCTTGGTGGGAAACAGTTGTCTTGGTGGTAAACAGTTGTCTTGGTGGTAAACAGTTGTCTTGGTGGTAAACAGTTGTCTTGGTGCGCATCTGTTGTCTTGGTGGTAAACAGTTGTCTTGGTGGTAAACAGTTGTCTTGGTGGTAAACAGTTGTCTTGGTGGTAAACAGTTGTCTTGGTGGTAAACAGTTGTCTTGGTGGTAAACAGTTGTCTTGGTGGTAAACAGTTGTCTTGGTGGTAAACAGTTGTCTTGGTGGTAAACAGTTGTCTTGGTGGTAAACAGTTGTCTTGGTGGTTGTCTTGGTGGGAAACAGTTGTCTTGGTGGGAAACAGTTGTCTTGGTGGTAAACAGTTGTCTTGGTGGTAAACAGTTGTCTTGGTGGTAAACAGTTGTCTTGGTGGTAAACAGTTGTCTTGGTGGTAAACAGTTGTCTTGGTGGTAAACAGTTGTCTTGGTGGTAAACAGTTGTCTTGGTGGGAAACAGTTGTCTTGGTGGTAAACAGTTGTCTTGGTGGTAAACAGTTGTCTTGGTGGTAAACAGTTGTCTTGGTGGGAAACAGTTGTCTTGGTGGGAAACAGTTGTCTTGGTGGGAAACAGTTGTCTTGGTGGGAAACAGTTGTCTTGGTGGGAAACAGTTGTCTTGGTGGGAAACAGTTGTCTTGGTGGTAAACAGTTGTCTTGGTGGGAAACAGTTGTCTTGGTGGGAAACAGTTGTCTTGGTGGGAAACAGTTGTCTTGGTGGGAAACAGTTGTCTTGGTGGTAAACAGTTGTCTTGGTGGTAAACAGTTGTCTTGGTGGTAAACAGTTGTCTTGGTGGTAAACAGTTGTCTTGGTGGTAAACAGTTGTCTTGGTGGTAAACAGTTGTCTTGGTGGGAAACAGTTGTCTTGGTGGTAAACAGTTGTCTTGGTGGGAAACAGTTGTCTTGGTGGTACCCCGTTGTCTTGGTGGTAAACAGTTGTCTTGGTGGGAAACAGTTGTCTTGGTGGGAAACAGTTGTCTTGGTGAGAAACAGTTGTCTTGGTGGGAAACAGTTGTCTTGGTGGTAAACAGTTGTCTTGGTGGGAAACAGTTGTCTTGGTGGGAAACAGTTGTCTTGGTGATGTCTTGGTGGGAAACAGTTGTCTTGGTGGGAAACAGTTGTCTTGGTGGTAAACAGTTGTCTTGGTGGTAAACAGTTGTCTTGGTGGTAAACAGTTGTCTTGGTGGTAAACAGTTGTCTTGGTGGTAAACAGTTGTCTTGGTGGTAAACAGTTGTCTTGGTGGTAAACAGTTGTCTTGGTGGTAAACAGTTGTCTTGGTGGTAAACAGTTGTCTTGGTGGTAAACAGTTGTCTTGGTGGTAAACAGTTGTCTTGGTGGTAAACAGTTGTCTTGGTGGTAAACAGTTGTCTTGGTGGTAAACAGTTGTCTTGGTGGTAAACAGTTGTCTTGGTGGTAAACAGTTGTCTTGGTGGTAAACAGTTGTCTTGGTGGTAAACAGTTGTCTTGGTGGGAAACAGTTGTCTTGGTGGGAAACAGTTGTCTTGGTGGGAAACAGTTGTCTTGGTGGGAAACAGTTGTCTTGGTGGGAAACAGTTGTCTTGGTGGTGGGAAACAGTTGTCTTGGTGGGAAACAGTTGTCTTGGTGGGAAACAGTTGTCTTGGTGGGAAACAGTTGTCTTGGTGGGAAACAGTTGTCTTGGTGGGAAACAGTTGTCTTGGTGGGAAACAGTTGTCTTGGTGGGAAACAGTTGTCTTGGTGGGAAACAGTTGTCTTGGTGGGTAACAGTTGTCTTGGTGGGAAACAGTTGTCTTGGTGGGAAACAGTTGTCTTGGTGGTAAACAGTTGTCTTGGTGGTAAACAGTTGTCTTGGTGGTAAACAGTTGTCTTGGTGGGAAACAGTTGTCTTGGTGGGTTGTCTTGGTGGGAAACAGTTGTCTTGGTGGGAAACAGTTGTCTTGGTGGGAAACAGTTGTCTTGGTGGGAAACAGTTGTCTTGGTGGGAAACAGTTGTCTTGGTGGTAAACAGTTGTCTTGGTGAGAAACAGTTGTCTTGGTGGTAAACAGTTGTCTTGGTGGGAAACAGTTGTCTTGGTGGTAAACAGTTGTCTTGGTGGTAAACAGTTGTCTTGGTGGTAAACAGTTGTCTTGGTGGGAAACAGTTGTCTTGGTGGGAAACAGTTGTCTTGGTGGGAAACAGTTGTCTTGGTGGTAAACAGTTGTCTTGGTGGGAAACAGTTGTCTTGGTGGTAAACAGTTGTCTTGGTGGTAAACAGTTGTCTTGGTGGTAAACAGTTGTCTTGGTGGTAAACAGTTGTCTTGGTGGTAAACAGTTGTCTTGGTGGTAAACAGTTGTCTTGGTGGTAAACAGTTGTCTTGGTGGGAAACAGTTGTCTTGGTGGTAAACAGTTGTCTTGGTGGTAAACAGTTGTCTTGGTGGTAAACAGTTGTCTTGGTGGTAAACAGTTGTCTTGGTGGGAAACAGTTGTCTTGGTGGGAAACAGTTGTCTTGGTGGGAAACAGTTGTCTTGGTGGGAAACAGTTGTCTTGGTGGGAAACAGTTGTCTTGGTGGGAAACAGTTGTCTTGGTGGGAAACAGTTGTCTTGGTGGGAAACAGTTGTCTTGGTGGGAAACAGTTGTCTTGGTGGGAAACAGTTGTCTTGGTGAGAAACAGTTGTCTTGGTGGTAAACAGTTGTCTTGGTGGGAAACAGTTGTCTTGGTGGTAAACAGTTGTCTTGGTGGGAAACAGTTGTCTTGGTGGGAAACAGTTGTCTTGGTGGGAAACAGTTGTCTTGGTGGGAAACAGTTGTCTTGGTGGGAAACAGTTGTCTTGGTGGTAAACAGTTGTCTTGGTGGTTGTCTTGGTGGTAAACAGTTGTCTTGGTGGGAAACAGTTGTCTTGGAGGGAAACAGTTGTCTTGGTGGGAAACAGTTGTCTTGGTGGGTTGTCTTGGTGGTAAACAGTTGTCTTGGTGGTAAACAGTTGTCTTGGTGGTAAACAGTTGTCTTGGTGGTAAACAGTTGTCTTGGTGGTAAACAGTTGTCTTGGTGGTAAACAGTTGTCTTGGTGGTAAACAGTTGTCTTGGTGGTAAACAGTTGTCTTGGTGGTAAACAGTTGTCTTGGTGGTGGTCTTGGTGGTAAACAGTTGTCTTGGTGGTAAACAGTTGTCTTGGTGGGAAACAGTTGTCTTGGTGGGAAACAGTTGTCTTGGTGGTAAACAGTTGTCTTGGTGGTAAACAGTTGTCTTGGTGGTAAACAGTTGTCTTGGTGGGAAACAGTTGTCTTGGTGGTAAACAGTTGTCTTGGTGGTAAACAGTTGTCTTGGTGGTAAACAGTTGTCTTGGTGGTAAACAGTTGTCTTGGTGGTAAACAGTTGTCTTGGTGGTAAACAGTTGTCTTGGTGGTAAACAGTTGTCTTGGTGGTAAACAGTTGTCTTGGTGGTAAACAGTTGTCTTGGTGGTAAACAGTTGTCTTGGTGGTAAACAGTTGTCTTGGTGGTAAACAGTTGTCTTGGTGGTAAACAGTTGTCTTGGTGGTAAACAGTTGTCTTGGTGGTAAACAGTTGTCTTGGTGGTAAACAGTTGTCTTGGTGGTTGTCTTGGTGGTAAACAGTTGTCTTGGTGGTAAACAGTTGTCTTGGTGGTAAACAGTTGTCTTGGTGGGAAACAGTTGTCTTGGTGGTAAACAGTTGTCTTGGTGGTAAACAGTAGTCTTGGTGGTTGTCTTGGTGGTAAACAGTTGTCTTGGTGGTAAACAGTTGTCTTGGTGGTAAACAGTTGTCTTGGTGGTAAACAGTTGTCTTGGTGGTAAACAGTTGTCTTGGTGGTAAACAGTTGTCTTGGTGGTAAACAGTTGTCTTGGTGGTAAACAGTTGTCTTGGTGGTAAACAGTTGTCTTGGTGGTAAACAGTTGTCTTGGTGGTAAACAGTTGTCTTGGTGGTAAACAGTTGTCTTGGTGGTAAACAGTTGTCTTGGTGGTAAACAGTTGTCTTGGTGGTAAACAGTTGTCTTGGTGGTAAACAGTTGTCTTGGTGGTAAACAGTTGTCTTGGTGGTAAACAGTTGTCTTGGTGGTAAACAGTCAAACTCTCACAATATTGTTTTATCTACTCCTATATTTCACTTTTATCTCTAAAACTTCTCCTTCTAAACCTCCCAAAATCACTCTGCTCAACATCAAAGATTCTTCATAGTTTGGGACAAATTTTGTCTCAATTACCACCTGGAGTCTACCTGGAGGGTATTTCGGGGATCAACGCCCCCGCGGCCCGGTCCATGACCCGGCCTCCTGGTGGATCAGGGCCTAATCAGCTAGGCTGCTACTAATGGCTGCAAGTAGTCCAACATACGAACCACAACCCGGCTGATCTGACACTGACTTTAGGTATCTGTACAGCCATAATAGTTGAAGACAACTATTATGGCTGGTGGGAGGCTGTTGAACAGTCTAGGGCCCCGGACACTTATTTTGTTTTCTCTCAGTGTAGCAGTGGCGGCCGTACTTTTCACTGGGGGTGTTACAGTGCCTGCCGAGTGTTACAGTGCCTGCCGAGTGTTACAGTGCCTGCCGAGTGTTACAGTGCCTGCCGAGTGTTACAGTGCCTGCCGAGTGTTACAGTGCCTGCCGAGTGTTACAGTGCCTGCCGAGTGTTACAGTGCCTGCCGAGTGTTACAGTGCCTGCCGAGTGTTACAGTGCCTGCCGAGTGTTACAGTGCCTGCCGAGTGTTACAGTGCCTGCCGAGTGTTACAGTGCCTGCCGAGTGTTACAGTGCCTGCCGAGTGTTACAGTGCCTGCCGAGTGTTACAGTGCCTGCCGAGTGTTACAGTGCCTGCCGAGTGTTACAGTGCCTGCCGAGTGTTACAGTGCCTGCCGAGTGTTACAGTGCCTGCCGAGTGTTACAGTGCCTGCCGAGTGTTACAGTGCCTGCCGAGTGTTACAGTGCCTGCCGAGTGTTACAGTGCCTGCCGAGTGTTACAGTGCCTGCCGAGTGTTACAGTGCCTGCCGAGTGTTACAGTGCCTGCCGAGTGTTACAGTGCCTGCCGAGTGTTACAGTGCCTGCCGAGTGTTACAGTGCCTGCCGAGTGTTACAGTGCCTGCCGAGTGTTACAGTGCCTGCCGAGTGTTACAGTGCCTGCCGAGTGTTACAGTGCCTGCCGAGTGTTACAGTGCCTGCCGAGTGTTACAGTGCCTGCCGAGTGTTACAGTGCCTGCCGAGTGTTACAGTGCCTGCCGAGTGTTACAGTGCCTGCCGAGTGTTACAGTGCCTGCCGAGTGTTACAGTGCCTGCCGAGTGTTACAGTGCCTGCCGAGTGTTACAGTGCCTGCCGAGTGTTACAGTGCCTGCCGAGTGTTACAGTGCCTGCCGAGTGTTACAGTGCCTGAGGAGTGTTACAGTGCCTGCCGAGTGTTACAGTGCCTGCCGAGTGTTACAGTGCCTGAGGAGTGTTACAGTGCCTGCCGAGTGTTACAGTGCCTGCAGAGTGTTACAGTGCCTGCCGAGTGTTACAGTGCCTGCCGAGTGTTACAGTGCCTGCCGAGTGTTATACAGTGCCTGCCGAGTGTTACAGTGCCTGCGGAGTGTTACAGTGCCTGCCGAGTGTTACAGTGCCTGCCGAGTGTTACAGTGCCTGCCGAGTGTTACAGTGCCTGAGGAGTGTTACAGTGCCTGCCGAGTGTTACAGTGCCTGCCGAGTGTTACAGTGCCTGCCGAGTGTTACAGTGCCTGCCGAGTGTTACAGTGCCTGCCGAGTGTTACAGTGCCTGCCGAGTGTTACAGTGCCTGCCGAGTGTTACAGTGCCTGCCGAGTGTTACAGTGCCTGCCGAGTGTTACAGTGCCTGCCGAGTGTTACAGTGCCTGGCGAGTGTTACAGTGCCTGCCGAGTGTTACAGTGCCTGCCGAGTGTTACAGTGCCTGCCGAGTGTTACAGTGCCTGCCGAGTGTTACAGTGCCTGCCGAGTGTTACAGTGCCTGCCGAGTGTTACAGTGCCTGCCGAGTGTTACAGTGCCTGCCGAGTGTTACAGTGCCTGCCGAGTGTTACAGTGCCTGCCGAGTGTTACAGTGCCTGCCGAGTGTTACAGTGCCTGCCGAGTGTTACAGTGCCTGCCGAGTGTTACAGTGCCTGCCGAGTGTTACAGTGCCTGCAGTGCCTGCCGAGGGTCTCTGTGCCTGCCGAGTGTTACAGTGCCTGCCGAGTGTTACAGTGCCTGCCGAGTGTTACAGTGCCTGCCGAGTGTTACAGTGCCTGCCGAGTGTTACAGTGCCTGCCGAGTGTTACAGTGCCTGCCGAGTGTTACAGTGCCTGCCGAGTGTTACGAGTGTTACAGTGCCTGCCGAGTGTTACAGTGCCTGCCGAGTGTTACAGTGCCTGCCGAGTGTTACAGTGCCTGCCGAGTGTTACAGTGCCTGCCGAGTGTTACAGTGCCTGCCGAGTGTTACAGTGCCTGCCGAGTGTTACAGTGCCTGCCGAGTGTTGTGGTGTCGTAGGCAGTAATTTCTGTGTGTTACTTCATGATCACATTGTTAAGTACTTTAAATTATCTCATAAAAACCTCGTCACAGATGTCAATAACATACAACCTTCTACGTATATTTGCAACATTTTCCACATCGTTCCTGCATCACACAGTCACATTTTTACTTACAATTCCTCAAATAGCACTAACAACTTCTTTTAATTATATAAATATAATTAACATAGATGCTTCAATAAAAACGCCTCGAGTCTTGTGGTTTTCAGTCTGTAAATCTCCTCTTTTGTGAATATAGTTTGTCTTTATAATCACTACTAAAGTCATAATACTGAATTACGTTTTATTTCATATAAGTAAAAATGTTTATTTCCTTATAATTCCTATTGTTTCTCGTGTCCCTTTACTTCTTGTACGAAGGAAATACATGAACTTTCAATGGTAATTCTTTCTCTGGTGTCCCTCCTTCATACTGACACCCAACATGAACTTTCTCTGGTGTCCCTCCTTCATACTGACACCCAACATGAACTTTCTCTGGTGTCCCTCCTTCATACTGACACCCAACATGAACTTTCTCTGGTGTCCCTCCTTCATACTGACACCCAACATGAACTTTCTCTGGTGTCCCTCCTTCATACTGACACCCAACATGAACTTTCTCTGGTGTCCCTCCTTCATACTGACACCCAACAAATACTTTCTCTGGTGTCCCTCCTTCATACTGACACCCAACATGAACTTTCTCTGGTGTCCCTCCTTCATACTGACACCCAACATGGTGTCCCTCCTTCATACTGACACCCAACATGGTGTCCCTCCTTCATACTGACACCCAACATGGTGTCCCTCCTTCATACTGACACCCAACATATACTTTCTCTGGTGTCCCTCCTTCATACTGACACCCAACAAATACTTTCTCTGGTGTCCCTCCTTCATACTGACACCCAACATATACTTTCTCTGGTGTCCCTCCTTCATACTGACACCCAACATGGTGTCCCTCCTTCATACTGACACCCAACAAATACTTTCTCTGGTGTCCCTCCTTCATACTGACACCCAACAAATACTTTCTCTGGTGTCCCTCCTTCATACTGACACCCAACAAATACTTTCTCTGGTGTCCCTCCTTCATACTGACACCCAACAAATACTTTCTCTGGTGTCCCTCCTTCATACTGACACCCAACAAATACTTTCTCTGGTGTCCCTCCTTCATACTGACACCCAACATATACTTTCTCTGGTGTCCCTCCTTCTCTGGTGTCCCTCCTTCATACTGACACCCAACAAATATACTGACACCCAACAAATACAACAATAATATTTCAGATTAACCTTCACACTGCTTGTAGTTTCTCAGTTTTAATCTCATTTACCGAAAGTTGTTTCTTTTACACTTTCAACATTCTGCTGTTCCTCTCACTTCACACACGCCTGCGGCTCACTTCACACACGCCTGCGGCTCACTTCACACACGCCTGCGGCTCACTTCACACACGCCTGCGGTTCACTTCACACACGCCTGCGGCTCACTTCACACACGCCTGCGGCTCACTTCACACACGCCTGCGGCTCACTTCACACACGCCTGCGGCTCACTGCGGCTCACTTCACACACGCCTGCGGCTCACTTCACACACGCCTGCGGCTCACTTCACACACGCCTGCGGCTCACTTCACACACGCCTGCGGTTCACTTCACACACGCCTTCACACACGCCTGCGGCTCACTTCACACACGCCTGCGGCTCACTTCACACACGCCTGCGGCTCACTTCACACACGCCTGCGGCTCACTTCACACACGCCTGCGGGTCACTTCACACACGCCTGCGGCTCACTTCACACACGCCTGCGGCTCAAGGCACACGCCTGCGGCTCACACACACGCCTGCGGTTCACTTCACACACGCCTGCGGCTCACCTCACACACGCCTGCGGTTCACTTCACACACGCCTGCGGCTCACTTCACACACGCCTGCGGCTCACTTCACACACGCCTGCGGCTCACTTCACACACGCCTGCGGTTCACTTCACACACGCCTGCGGTTCACTTCACACACGCCTGCGGCTCACTTCACACACGCCTGCGGCTCACTTCACACACGCCTGCGGCTCACTTCACACACGCCTGCGGCTCACTTCACACACGCCTGCGGCTCACTTCACACACGCCTGCGGCTCACTTCACACACGCCTGCGGCTCACTTCACACACGCCTGCGGCTCACTTCACACACGCCTGCGGCTCACT
Organism: Cherax quadricarinatus; assembly: GCF_038502225.1. NCBI lineage: Eukaryota > Metazoa > Arthropoda > Malacostraca > Decapoda > Parastacidae > Cherax > Cherax quadricarinatus. The sequence goes on along the minus strand of NW_027198656.1, from coordinate 22,453 downwards.
TCACACACGCCTGCGGCTCACTTCACACACGCCTGCGGCTCACTTCACACACGCCTGCGGCTCACTTCACACACGCCTGCGGCTCACTTCACACACGCCTGCGGCTCACTTCACACACGCCTGCGGTTCACTTCACACACGCCTGCGGCTCACTTCACACACGCCTGCGGCTCACTTCACACACGCCTGCGGCTCACTTCACACACGCCTGCGGCTCACGACACACCCGCCTGCGGCTCACTTCACACACGCCTGCGGCTCACTTCACACACGCCTGCGGCTCACTTCACACACGCCTGCGGCTCACTTCACACACGCCTGCGGCTCACTTCACACACGCCTGCGGCTCACTTCACACACGCCTGCGGTTCACTTCACACACACGCCTGCGGTTCACTTCACACACGCCTGCGGCTCACTTCACACACGCCTGCGGCTCACTTCACACACGCCTGCGGCTCACTTCACACACGCCTGCGGCTCACTTCACACACGCCTGCGGCTCACTTCACACACGCCTGCGGCTCACTTCACACACGCCTGCGGCTCACTTCACACACGCCTGCGGCTCACTTCACACACGCCTGCGGCTCACTTCACACACGCCTGCGACTCTCCACTCACTCTAATACATGTAAACTATTTTCGTTGAATGCGATATTTTTCTACATCCTTGTTATCTACTGTGTATTGAATAATTTCTTGAAATATATTTGTCATCTTCCCTTAGTCAACTTTCCGATTCTTTCGATCTTCCTAGATCCATTTACACCTTTTCTATCCTCTTCTTACATTTTATCAGAGACCTTTTTTGGGGTTCAAGTGGTCGTTTACATTCTATTTGATTTCCTTTATCACTCTCTATTATCTTTCTCTTATTTTCCAGCGATTTTTTTCTCTTCTCAATATTCATCATCATTCCACCAAGAATTTCCCGTCACGTCAGCACCGACTCTGCCATCAGCAGTACCATCTTCATCACACATCATCAGCAGTACCATCTTCATCACACATCATCAGCAGTACCATCTTCATCACACATCATCAGCAGTACCATCTTCATCACACATCATCAGCAGTACCATCTTCATCTTCAGCAGTCACACATCATCAGCAGTACCATCTTCATCACACATCATCAGCAGTACCATCTTCATCACACATCATCAGCAGTACCATCTTCATCACACATCATCAGCAGTACCATCTTCATCACACATCATCAGCAGTACCATCTTCATCACACATCATCAGCAGTACCATCTTCATCACACATCATCAGCAGTACCATCTTCATCACACATCATCAGCAGTACCATCTTCATCACACATCATCAGCAGTACCATCTTCATCACACATCATCAGCAGTACCATCTTCATCACACATCATCAGCAGTACCATCTTCATCACACATCATCAGCAGTACCATCTTCATCACACATCATCAGCAGTACCATCTTCATCACACATCATCAGCAGTACCATCTTCATCACACATCATCAGCAGTACCATCTTCATCACACATCATCAGCAGTACCATCTTCATCACACATCATCAGCAGTACCATCTTCATCACACATCATCAGCAGTACCATCTTCATCACACATCATCAGCAGTACAAACGACATCACACATCATCAGCAGTACCATCTTCATCACACATCATCAGCAGTACCATCTTCATCACACATCATCAGCAGTACCATCTTCATCATCATCAGCAGTACCATCTTCATCACACATCATCAGCAGTACCATCTTCATCACACATCATCAGCAGTACCATCTTCATCACACATCATCAGCAGTACCATCTTCATCACACATCATCAGCAGTACCATCTTCATCACACACTCAACACACATCATCAGCAGTACCATCTTCATCACACATCATCAGCAGTACCATCTTCATCACACACACACACATCATCAGCAGTACCATCTTCATCACACACTCATCAGCAGTACCATCTTCAGTACACACATCATCAGCAGTACCATCTTCAACACACATCATCAGCAGTACCATCTTCATCACACACTCATCATCAGCAGTACCATCTTAATCACACACTCAACACACATCATCAGCAGTACCATCTTCATCACACACTCAACACACATCATCAGCAGTACCATCTTCATCACACACTCAACACTATTCATCAGCAGTACCATCTTCATCACACAACACACATTATCAGCAGTACCATCTTCACACACATCATCAGCAGTACCATCTTCATCACACACTCATCAGCAGTACCATCTTCATCATCAGCAGTACCATCTTCATCACACACTCAACACACATCATCAGCAGTGCCATCTTCAACACACATCAGCAGTACCATCTTCATCATCATCAGCAGTACCATCTTCATCACACACTCAGCAGTACCATCTTCATCACACACTCAACACGCATCATCAGCAGTACGTCTTCATCACACCCTCAACACACATCAGCAGTACCATCTTCATCACACACTCAACACACATCATCAGCAGTACCATCTTCATCACACACTCAACACACATCATCAGCAGTACCATCTTCATCACACATCATCAGCAGTACCATCTTCATCACACACTCAACACACATCATCAGCAGTACCATCTTCATCACACACTCAGCAGTACCATCTTCATCACACACTCAACACACATCATCAGCAGTACCATCTTCATCACACACTCAACACACATCATCAGCAGTACCATCTTCATCACACACTCAACACACATCATCAGCAGTACCATCATCACACACACTCAACATCATCAGCAGTACATCACACACACTCAACACACATCATCAGCAGTACCATCTTCATCACACACTCAACACACATCATCAGCATCTTCATCACACACTCAACACACACACATCATCAGCAGTACCATCTTCATCACACACTCACACACAGCAGTACCATCACACACATCATCAGCAGTACCATCTTCATCACACACTCAACACACATCATCAGCATCTTCATCACACACTCAACACACATCATCAGCAGTTCATCACACACAACATCATCAGCAGAACCATCTTCATCACACACTCAACACACATCATCAGCAGTACATCTTCATCACACACTCAACACACATCATCAGCAGTACCATCTTCATCACACACTCAACACACATCATCAGCAGTACCATCTTCATCACACACTCAACACACATCATCAGCAGTACCATCTTCATCACACACTCAACACACATCATCAGCAGTACCATCTTCATCACACACTCAACACACAACATCAGCAGTACCATCTTCATCACACACTCAACACACAACATCAGCAGTACCATCTTCATCACACACTCAACACACAACATCACCAGTACCATCTTCATCACACACTCAACACACAACATCAGCAGTACGATGTTCATCACACAGTCAACACACAACATCAGCAGTACCATCTTCAACACACAGTCAACACACAACATCAGCAGTACCATCTTCAACACACAGTCAACACACAACATCAGCAGTACCATCTTCAACACACAGTCAACACACAACATCAGCAGTACCATCTTCATCACACACTCAACACACATCATCAGCAGTACCATCTTCAACACACACTCAACACACATCATCAGCAGTACCATCTTCATCACACAGTCAACACACAACATCACCAGTACGATGTTCATCACACAGTCAACACACAACATCACCAGTACGATGTTCATCACACAGTCAACACACAACATCACCAGTACGATGTTCATCACACAGTCAACACACAACAGTATTGCATCAATAACCACTTTTTACATCATCATCACATCTATACAAAATAACCAGCTTCTTCCATCTACTTTTACTACGGTTCCTTTATAACACTTTCTCCACTTTCATCCTTATTCTGCTTGCTGATATCAGTCACATCGGCTGCTGAATAATGATCTTGTATATCAGTTTTTTCAAAAGTAGACAAGAAGGAAAAATTAATAATAATAATAATAATAATAATGTAGCTATTATTATTATTATTATTATTATTATTATTATTATTATTATTATTATTATTAAATTTTGACATTTATCTCAGTCGTTTTCATATTTTGTACATTACATGTACGGAGATAAATTAAAGTCGGCAGTCATTCATTACCTGGAAAGTGTAGTGCAGTTTTTATCTACAGGATAGTTACACTGAGAGGTGCATGACTCAGTATATATACACTGAGAGCTGCATGACTCAGTATATATACACTGAGAGCTGCATGACTCAGTATATATACACTGAGAGGTGCATGACTCAGTATATATACACTGAGAGCTGCATGACTCAGAGAGGTGCATATATATACACTGAGAGCTGCATGACATATATATACACTGAGAGCTGCATTACTCAGTATATATACACTGAGAGGTGCATGACTCAGTATATATACACTGAGAGGTGCATGACTCAGTATATATACACTGAGAGGTGCATGACTCAGTATATATACACTGAGAGGTGCATCATTCTCAGTATAGATACACTGAGAGGTGCATGACTCAGTATATATACACTGAGAGCTGCATGACACTGAGAGGTGCATATATATATACTGAGAGCTGCATGAATCGGTATATATACACTGAGAGGTGCATGACTCAGTATATATACACTGAGAGGCATGACTCAGACATCTCAGTATATATACACTGAGAGGTGCATCATGACTCAGTATATATACACTGAGAGGCATGCATCATGACTCAGTATATATACACTGAGAGGTGCATGACTCAGTATATATACACTGAGAGGTGCATGACTCAGTATATATACACTGAGAGGTGCATGACTCAGTATATATACACTGAGAGGTGCATGACTCAGTATATATACACTGAGAGGTGCATCACTCAGTATATATACACTGAGAGGTGCATGACTCAGTATAT
>NW_027198656.1:0-12500 GCF_038502225.1 Cherax quadricarinatus | reverse complement strand
ATAATGTTACATAAATACTTAAAGTACAGCTTCTGCCTGGTCTCAGACCTAGCCGCGGGGGCGTTGACCCCGAAACCCTCTCCAGGTAAACGCCAGGTAATATATATAACAACATAGAGTATATGTAGAAATACTGAACAGAGACAGTGACACCTAAACAAACGGCAGGAAACTCGGTTGCATCAGTAGTAGAAGGTCCAACGTTTCCCTATCACGCTCTCTTAACATGTTAACTCTCCATTGCTTACACACCCAGAGAGCTAGCTGCAGTAATGTCGTCAACAGGCGATAATTCTCACATGGTAAACAGATGACATTGGTATGACGTATGCTTATGGGTAATACGTAAACCAATCAGAAGCCAGTGCAGGCAGAAAAATAATAAACGCAGCAGCTAACAATACTGCATTTGGGCACAAAACGATCACATACTGGTGTGTGTGTGTGTGTGTGTGTGTGTGTGTGTGTGTGTGTGTGTGTGTGTGTGTGTGTAATGTAGTGCCGAATAAGTGAAACTTGCAATTCTGGCTTAAATCCAACGCTTCTCTTGCCGAATAAGGCAAGCGAAAATTTGCGTGTGCAATAATTTCGCAATAATTATTCTGAACATAACGAAAAAAAAATGGATTAGTTGGATTACGCTAAATTAAATTACGCTTGTTATAAGATTAGGTAAGCTTTCCAAATTTTATTGGTACAAAATTATTAATTTTTCATTAACATAAATGAAAAAAAATATATATTTAAACACATAAGAGAAAATTTTAGAAAAGACTTAATTTTGAATGATTTCTTGCTGACTGACCAGTTTTACCAACCTGGGAACCAAGTTCACCTCACGACGCCTTAGCCCGCTGGACCATCATGCTACGAACAACAGGGGACCGGTGAGTACACTGGGTCTGCCATGCTAATGTGATGACATTCGTGGCTGTGGATACTACAGGACTAATTTCAGTCTTCTCTGGTTTAGAAGACCAGTTTCACAACCAATATACATATTAATGCATCCACAGAACAGACTGGTTCTAGATATTTGCTTCAAGTCACTTTGTTCTGTGGATGCATTAATTTGTATACTGTATAGAAAGTCTTCTCATGAGCATTAAATATCATAAGAACACACAAATGAGGTAAGAAGAAACGTTGGTATTATGAAACTAATATGAAAAAATAGATGATTCAAACTAAAGACATAGGTCCTCGAATAAGAACATATGGAAAAAACTTTGGGTTAATATGGCCACCACAAATCAGTGGAGTTATCGGCTTTTTCATCCACACGCCTTCTTGGCTGCCTTGCTAAACTGTGGCAATAGTTATGCCAATTAAACTACAGTGAATATTGTTTTTCTTTTATTTTAGTTAACAATTTCACTTAGCCAGATTATTTATGAATCTAGTTTATACTTCTGTTAGCAATATAAAGTCTAATTTTTAATTAACATAGGTAATAAAATATCTAAGGAAACGATGCAGATGATACGTTCAAAAATTAACGCAATAATATTTCTTTCGAAAATTTCTGGATCATATAGGAGTTTGGGAAAGTGATATAACTGAGGAAGCTGCAGATCCTAATGAGAACAATCTTTTGTTATGGCACAACACCCAAAGGAAACCCAATATTGCTGCTACACTAACCTCACTGGAGCACAAAGGAAGCCCAGTGTCTGTCTCCCCCTTCCCACACACACAATCTCTCTCTCTCTCTCTCTCTCTCTCTCTCTCTCTCTCTCTCTCTCTCTCTCTCTCTCTCTCTCTCTCTCTCTCATATTCTGTTGGTATTATTAAACTGTACATACTGTTTATTACTGGACCTACAAGTGTCCACTCCACAGAGTGGGCAGTGATTAGAATAATGCTTCGTATTTGAAGGGCAAATCTAACCAGTTTCTGAATGACTAAATTGACGTAACGCTATCAACTGAAGGGAAAGACTACTTCAGTGTTCCACCACTCTGCGGAAAAAAAAATGAACAGTATTGCTTGCTACAGAGTTTCTTACCAATGGTTGCGTAATTGTTTCACTTTGATCTTCAAAGAATATTAGTAACTGCAAAATTCATTATTATGTACAAGTCCAAAATGAAGTTCATTGTCCATTCTGAGTGCTTCGGCAGCCTGTCCAGGTCTGTTTAGACACTTAGTCACAGATATTGCACGAACTATGTAACTCTGAATGTATGCAAGGACTGTCCAAGGTCTGGTCCCTGAAGGGCCATTCTCTTCCTATTTCGCTATGCATGGTTTGAGTTCCGTCGTGGGGCAGTGATCCTCGGAACAATCAGTAAAGAAAAAAAATCAATTATCCTTTTGAAAGGTTAGTATTAACATCATCACGAACCCCATCATCATCACCATCGTTCCCGTCATCATTCCCATCAACATAAATTTTATCATACAATCCCCAAAATCAACACTAGAGTTTACACAAACTATTCAAGCTAGCCTTGGATGTTCGGACATGTAATATTATGCTATAAAAACTGATTGGCTGACAATTATGGCTTAAAATGTTTATGAAATGTTGTTTCCAAATGCAGATCCAATTATAATGTTTTCTGAATTGGTTAAGCTTTTAACGTTCAAATTCTCTCAAATCTATTTTGGCAAAACTGATATAAAAAATCGGCATTTCATTATATGAAATAAAAATGACTGATGAATCGAAGTTACTTAAAAACAAAATCTGTTTCTACAGCGTCATTAAGTTTTCCAAATGGAGTACTTTTGTGCGCCTTTTTTTTTCTTTTTTATATAACTTCCTGCAAGGTTCTCGTGTATATATTGAGAACATTTCATAAATTCAGCTTCAAATTTATAATTGTGTTGTACTGTAATTAATGAAAGATTCATATAACATTTTTCATGTGTTGTTGTTTTCTGATCAAATTTGAGTAAACTTTTCACAAATTTTGTTTGGGTTGCCATAACTTTAGAAAACCTCTTCTGAAGGATGAAATTGTTATTGGAGAGTAAAGGTGCCGATTTACTAATTTTATTATTGAAATAGCATAGCTTTATCTCCGTAAAATAACTTAAAAAGTGAACTCCTTCTCAGAGATGGAAATAAATGGTATCAAATACCGACACAGTGGAAATATAAACACATATGCAGTATAATGTGATCCTTTATTGACAACGTTTCACCCACACAGTGGGCTTTTGAGATCTGTTTGTGACTTGAAAAAGCCCACTGTGTGGGTGAAACGTTGTCAATAAAGGATCACATTATACTGCATATGTGTTTATATGTTCCTCCTTCTCAGATGCTTTACTCATTAGTGGCTGATGCATCTTGCAAGGAGGGAAGTATTCAATAATGTTTTGCATTGTGGCTGCATATTAACATAGTTCTTAATAGAGTTAATGAATTTGGAGTAGTTGAATTCCAGGATATAAAATGGAGAATAACAAGTCTATTAAACAAAATCTTTTTTTCAGGCAATAACTGAAGAATGTTTGTTTTTATCAACATCGCACTTTAAACGCTACTATTCTGCGTATATAGTAGCTATTTTATAAGGTAGGTTTATTACTGAGTATTCTCGGACGTGTCTTGGGTAAAGACAACTAAGTATCTGGCAAGTCTCGTGCCAGCTCAAGCAGTGTGACAGGTACGCTACACACAACAGTATTGATTACGCCATGTCCCTATGCAAGGTGTCGCTCCAGTCTCAACACTACCTTAGTCTTGTTCACATATTCCCTGCCTATATTCATTGTTCTAAGGATAGACTGCCACTTATTGATAAAGCAGGCTGAGATTGAATTCGTCTTCCAGCCAGTGAAATTCTGCATTTACAAAGGCTAGAGGGTATAATGGTGAAGACGGACGTTAACAAGTTAGTGTGTACCAACAATCAAACCTATTACAGCACTAGCTCGTTGAACCGGGTTTCCACAGTTGTTTGTTATTCTTGTGCGCTCATGGTTGCTGCTGTTTCTTCAGGTACATATTCTCTCCTCTTTTGACAGTTTTATTTAGACGTGTCATGTCTTTTTGCAAACATTGGACCTTGAGGGTCCAGGTAGAACTTAGTTGAAGGTTGTATGGGACTTAACTCTACATTTACACAAAGGTTTTAGAAGTACTTAAATTGGACAGTAGATGTCCATCCCTCTTCTCTACAGAGGCTTAAGTATGGACTAATACTTATAACATTTTCTATTATTGTACTCAACTTGCCTTACATGCGAGATTAAGATTTTTTTATGCAAAGTTTCAATTACTCCTTGAGTGATACTGATATAAATCCTACAGAAATTGCCATATTCAAGATGGCATATTCAACATGGCAAAAAAAGTGTACTACATACTTCATTTTAAAACTATCCTGTTGCCAAGAATACCCTTCATTCCAGGAAACCAAAATGTTGCAACAACCCTCCACTGCTACGGTTGCGTCCATTAGAGGGGCAGGATTACCGAATTCGGTGTACTTGTCGCAGAATGCTCACCCGCCCAAATACATCTAGTTACTTTTTAAATGTAGAATTATCGCACATCGAGTAAAGATGATGATGGTGATAATTATGGAGATGGTATGAATAATAATGATGCTAATGGAAGTTATTTTGAGCAACCATGATAATGAAGATGGAGATTATTTTGTGATAGTGGCGATGCATATAATGATGAATATATGAATTTTGTGATAATTATGATGGAAATGGCTTGAATTATAATGAATAAGATAATTATGGAGATGGAGATGCTGTTATCATTTTAAATTACTTTAAAACACAAGAGGTCGGACCTCAGTTCAGGTGCCAGAGAGCAATCGGGTGTCAGGTAGAAAGTGGAATGATAAATATCACTTTCCACAACCCACGAGCAACTTAACGTTTCCCAGGTCTAGCCTGTGATCCGGTAGTGGTTGTGTGGTGTTTCCCAGGTCTAGCCTGTGATCCGGTAGTGGTTGTGTGGTGTTTCCCAGGTCTAGCCTGTGATCCGGTAGTGGTTGTGTGGTGTTTCCCAGGTCTAGCCTGTGATCCGGTAGTGGTTGTGTGGTGTTTCCCAGGTCTAGCCTGTGATCCGGTAGTGGTTGTGTGGTGTTTCCCAGGTCTAGCCTGTGATCCGGTAGTGGTTGTGTGGTGTTTCCCAGGTCTAGCCTGTGATCCGGTAGTGGTTGTGTGGTGTTTCCCAGGTCTAGCCTGTGATCCGGTAGTGGTTGTGTGGTGTTTCCCAGGTCTAGCCTGTGATCCGGTAGTGGTTGTGTGGTGTTTCCCAGGTCTAGCCTGTGATCCGGTAGTGGCTGTGTGGTGTTTCCCAGGTCTAGCCTGTGATCCGGTAGTGGTTGTGTGGTGTTTCCCAGGTCTAGCCTGTGATCCGGTAGTGGTTTTGTGGTGTTTCCCAGGTCTAGCCTGTGATCCGGTAGTGGCTGTGTGGTGTTTCCCAGGTCTAGCCTGTGATCCGGTAGTGGTTGTGTGGTGTTTCCCAGGTCTAGCCTGTGATCCGGTAGTGGTTGTGTGGTGTTTCCCAGGTCTAGCCTGTGATCCGGTAGTGGCTGTGTGGTGTTTCCCAGGTCTAGCCTGTGATCCGGTAGTGGCTGTGTGGTGTTTCCCAGGTCTAGCCTGTGATCCGGTAGTGGTTGTGTGGTGTTTCCCAGGTCTAGCCTGTGATCCGGTAGTGGCTGTGTGGTGTTTCCCAGGTCTAGCCTGTGATCCGGTAGTGGTTGTGTGGTGTTTCCCAGGTCTAGCCTGTGATCCGGTAGTGGTTGTGTGGTGTTTCCCAGGTCTAGCCTGTGATCCGGTAGTGGTTGTGTGGTGTTTCCCAGGTCTAGCCTGTGATCCGGTAGTGGCTGTGTGGTGTTTCCCAGGTCTAGCCTGTGATCCGGTACTGGTTGTGTGGTGTTTCCCAGGTCTAGCCTGTGATCCGGTAGTGGTTGTGTGGTGTTTCCCAGGTCTAGCCTGTGATCCGGTAGTGGTTGTGTGGTGTTTCCCAGGTCTAGCCTGTGATCCGGTAGTGGCTGTGTGGTGTTTCCCAGGTCTAGCCTGTGATCCGGTAGTGGCTGTGTGGTGTTTCCCAGGTCTAGCCTGTGATCCGGTAGTGGTTGTGTGGTGTTTCCCAGGTCTAGCCTGTGATCCGGTACTGGTTGTGTGGTGTTTCCCAGGTCTAGCCTGTGATCCGGTAGTGGTTGTGTGGTGTTTCCCAGGTCTAGCCTGTGATCCGGTAGTGGTTGTGTGGTGTTTCCCAGGTCTAGCCTGTGATCCGGTACTGGTTGTGTGGTGTTTCCCAGGTCTAGCCTGTGATCCGGTAGTGTTTCCCAGGTCTAGCCTGTGATCCGGTAGTGGTTGTGTGGTGTTTCCCAGGTCTAGCCTGTGATCCGGTACTGGTTGTGTGGTGTTTCCCAGGTCTAGCCTGTGATCCGGTACTGGTTGTGTGGTGTTTCCCAGGTCTAGCCTGTGATCCGGTAGTGGTTGTGTGGTGTTTCCCAGGTCTAGCCTGTTATCCGGTAGTGGCTGTGTGGTGTTTCCCAGGTCTAGCCTGTGATCCGGTAGTGGTTGTGTGGTGTTTCCCAGGTCTAGCCTGTGATCCGGTAGTGGTTGTGTGGTGTTTCCCAGGTCTAGCCTGTGATCCGGTACTGGTTGTGTGGTGTTTCCCAGGTCTAGCCTGTGATCCGGTACTGGTTGTGTGGTGTTTCCCAGGTCTAGCCTGTGATCCGGTACTGGTTGTGTGGTGTTTCCCAGGTCTAGCCTGTGATCCGGTAGTGGTTGTGTGGTGTTTCCCAGGTCTAGCCTGTGATCCGGTAGTGGTTGTGTGGTGTTTCCCAGGTCTAGCCTGTGATCCGGTAGTGGTTGTGTGGTGTTTCCCAGGTCTAGCCTGTGATCCGGTAGTGGTTGTGTGGTGTTTCCCAGGTCTAGCCTGTGATCCGGTACTGGTTGTGTGGTGTTTCCCAGGTCTAGCCTGTGATCCGGTACTGGTTGTGTGGTGTTTCCCAGGTCTAGCCTGTGATCCGGTACTGGTTGTGTGGTGTTTCCCAGGTCTAGCCTGTGATCCGGTAGTGGTTGTGTGGTGTTTCCCAGGTCTAGCCTGTGATCCGGTAGTGGTTGTGTGGTGTTTCCCAGGTCTAGCCTGTGATCCGGTAGTGGTTGTGTGGTGTTTCCCAGGTCTAGCCTGTGATCCGGTAGTGGCTGTGTGGTGTTTCCCAGGTCTAGCCTGTGATCCGGTAGTGGTTGTGTGGTGGTTGCACTTCTAAAACTTCATATTGATCCGGTAGTGGTTGTGTGGTGGTCGCACTTCTAAAACTTCATATTGATCCGGTAGTGGTTGTGTGGTGTTTCCCAGGTCTAGCCTGTGATCCGGTAGTGGTTGTGTGGTGTTTCCCAGGTCTAGCCTGTGATCCGGTAGTGGTTGTGTGGTGTTTCCCAGGTCTAGCCTGTGATCCGGTAGTGGTTGTGTGGTGTTTCCCAGGTCTAGCCTGTGATCCGGTAGTGGTTGTGTGGTGGTTGCACTTCTAAAACTTCATATTGATCCGGTAGTGGTTGTGTGGTGTTTCCCAGGTCTAGCCTGTGATCCGGTAGTGGTTGTGTGGTGTTTCCCAGGTCTAGCCTGTGATCCGGTAGTGGTTGTGTGGTGGTTGCACTTCTAAAACTTCATATTGATCCGGTAGTGGTTGTGTGGTGTTTCCCAGGTCTAGCCTGTGATCCGGTAGTGGTTGTGTGGTGGTCGCACTTCTAAAACTTCATATTGAATCTTTCAGAACAAAAATAACTGAAATTCTCGATTTTACTGAGAAGGGTTGAGTCGTGAGCAACAGTTCTTGCCCATAAATGCTTGCCTATATGAGACCGTAGGGGGTCGGGGTCGAGTCTTAGCCACTTGACTCCACCCCTCTAATTTTCGCTTTCCAGATTTACTCTCACCTAACCCTGCGGGCATTGTCGTACCTACTCTTAAAATTGTGTATAGAGCCTACCTTGACCATCTCTTTGCTGGTGTTATTTCACTTCCATACTACCCGGAGGCTGAAGAAATAATTCCTGACCTCTGGAAGGAGACTTGTCTAAGGTTCTCACTGCAAAAACAACTCCGATTAGAATCTCGACCGTTCTCAGTATGTTGTTTGCTTTAATACAAAACGTTTCCATGGATGCATTATTTATATATATATATATATATATATATATATATATATATATATATATATATATATATATATATATATATATATATATATATATATATATATATATATATATATATATCTATCTATCTATCATGCCGAATAGGCAGAACTTGCGATCGTGGCTTAAATAGCAACGCTCATCTTGCCATATAGGACAAGTGAAAATTTGTGTATGCAATAATTTCGCCAAAATCATTCTGAACCTAACGAAAAAAATATATTTCACTATGTTTGTTTAGTAATAAATTACTGAAAACAAATCTAAAATACATTTAGTTGGGTTAGGCTAAAATAAATTGCTCTTGTTATAATAAGGTGCAAAATTATAAATTTTTACATCAACATTAATGAAAATATATATCTCTTCGACCCCATTGCCTATGCTCTCATTAGCCCATCTATCCTCCAATAGCTGTTTATATCTTACCCTAACTGCCTCCTCTTTTAGTTTATAAACCTTCACCTCTCTCAGAATAGAAGCATCATGGAAGAGAGAGGTGAAGGTTTATAAACTAAAAGAGGAGGCAGTTAGGGTAAGATATAAACAGCTATTGGAGGATAGATGGGCTAATGAGAGCATAGGCAATGGGGTCGAAGAGGTATGGGGTAGGTTTAAAAATGTAGTGTTAGAGTGTTCAGCAGAAGTTTGTGGTTACAGGAAAGTGGGTGCGGGAGGGAAGAGGAGTGATTGGTGGAATGATGATGTAAAGAGAGTAGTAAGGGAGAAAAAGTTAGCATATGAGAAGTTTTTACAAAGTAGAAGTGATGCAAGGAGGGAAGAGTATATGGAGAAAAAGAGAGAGGTTAAGAGAGTGGTGAAGCAATGTAAAAAGAGAGCAAATGAGAGAGTGGGTGAGATGTTATCAACAAATTTTGTTGAAAATAAGAAAAAGTTTTGGAGTGAGATTAACAAGTTAAGAAAGCCTAGAGAACAAATGGATTTGTCAGTTAAAAATAGGAGAGGAGAGTTATTAAATGGAGAGTTAGAGGTATTGGGAAGATGGAGAGAATATTTTGAGGAATTGTTAAATGTTGATGAAGATACGGAAGCTGTGATTTCGTGTATAGGGCAAGGAGGAATAACATCTTGTAGGAGTGAGGAAGAGCCAGTTGTGAGTGTGGGGGAAGTTCGTGAGGCAGTAGGTAAAATGAAAGGGGGTAAGGCAGCCGGGATTGATGGGATAAAGATAGAAATGTTAAAAGCAGGTGGGGATATAGTTTTGGAGTGGTTGGTGCAATTATTTAATAAATGTATGGAAGAGGGTAAGGTACCTAGGGATTGGCAGAGAGCATGCATAGTTCCTTTGTATAAAGGCAAAGGGGATAAAAGAGAGTGCAAAAATTATAGGGGGATAAGTCTGTTGAGTGTACCTGGTAAAGTGTATGGTAGAGTTATAATTGAAAGAATTAAGAGTAAGACGGAGAATAGGATAGCAGATGAACAAGGAGGCTTTAGGAAAGGTAGGGGGTGTGTGGACCAGGTGTTTACAGTGAAACATATAAGTGAACAGTATTTAGATAAGGCTAGAGAGGATTTTGTGGCATTTATGGATTTGGAAAAGGCGTATGACAGGGTGGATAGGGGGGCAATGTGGCAGATGTTGCAAGTGTATGGTGTAGGAGGTAGGTTACTGAAAGCAGTGAAGAGTTTTTACGAGGATAGTGAGGCTCAAGTTAGAGTATGTAGGAAAGAGGGAAATTTTTTCCCAGTAAAAGTAGGCCTTAGACAAGGATGTGTGATGTCACCGTGGTTGTTTAATATATTTATAGATGGGGTTGTAAGAGAAGTAAATGCGAGGGTCTTGGCAAGAGGCGTGGAGTTAAAAGATAAAGAATCACACACAAAGTGGGAGTTGTCACAGCTGCTCTTTGCTGATGACACTGTGCTCTTGGGAGATTCTGAAGAGAAGCTGCAGAGATTGGTGGATGAATTTGGTAGGGTGTGCAAAAGAAGAAAATTAAAGGTGAATACAGGAAAGAGTAAGGTTATGAGGATAACAAAAAGATTAGGTGATGAAAGATTGGATATCAGATTGGAGGGAGAGAGTATGGAGGAGGTGAACGTATTCAGATATTTGGGAGTGGACGTGTCAGCGGATGGGTCTATGAAAGATGAGGTGAATCATAGAATTGATGAGGGAAAAAGAGTGAGTGGTGCACTTAGGAGTCTGTGGAGACAAAGAACTTTGTCCTTGGAGGCAAAGAGGGGAATGTATGAGAGTATAGTTTTACCAACGCTCTTATATGGGTGTGAAGCGTGGGTGATGAATGTTGCAGCGAGGAGAAGGCTGGAGGCAGTGGAGATGTCATGTCTGAGGGCAATGTGTGGTGTGAATATAATGCAGAGAATTCGTAGTTTGGAAGTTAGGAGGAGGTGCGGGATTACCAAAACTGTTGTCCAGAGGGCTGAGGAAGGGTTGTTGAGGTGGTTCGGACATGTAGAGAGAATGGAGCGAAACAGAATGACTTCAAGAGTGTATCAGTCTGTAGTGGAAGGAAGGCGGGGTAGGGGTCGGCCTAGGAAAGGTTGGAGGGAGGGGGTAAAGGAGGTTTTGTGTGCGAGGGGCTTGGACTTCCAGCAGGCATGCGTGAGCGTGTTTGATAGGAGTGAATGGAGACAAATGGTTTTTAATACTTGACGTGCTGTTGGAGTGTGAGCAAAGTAACATTTATGAAGGGATTCAGGGAAACCGGCAGGCCGGACTTGAGTCCTGGAGATGGGAAGTACAGTGCCTGCACTCTGAAGGAGGGGTGTTAATGTTGCAGTTTAAAAACTGTAGTGTAAAGCACCCTTCTGGCAAGACAGTGATGGAGTGAATGATGGTGAAAGTTTTTCTTTTTCGGGCCACCCGCCTTGGTGGGAATCGGCCAGTGTGATAATAAAAAATAATAATATATATCTTTAAACGTACAAGAGAAAATTTTAGAAAGGACTTCATTTTAAATGAGTTCTTGCTAATTGACCAGTTTTACAAATTCGGCACGACATATAATATATATATATATATATATATATATATATATATATATATATATATATATATATATATATATGTTTGTGTGTGTGTGTGTGTGTGTGTGTGTGTGTGTGTGTGTGTGTGTGTGTGTGTGTGTGTGTGTGTGTTTGTATACATGAATCTAGCAACTGTCCTGTGTCCTTTGACTTTTTTCTGTAGATCAAAGGCAGTGATTCATATGGTGACTGTTCTTTCTTTCAGAATGTTATGTCTCATTGCTTTTGAAGGATCCAAATAACTAAACAGCAATTTCCACTCTTCTGTGTCGTGTGGTATCCAGTACCTAACTGTTGGTGCACGGTTTCCTCCAGGCTTTCTGGTATAGTCTCGTTTTGCTACTGACAACACAACTTTAAATTGATTGTTAAGACCTCGCAAACTTCTTTGTAGTATCTACGGAATTTATCTCTCTTTTTTATTGCGTATTTTTACTGTCATACTTCTTCTGATGTGTCTCAGGAGGAGTTTCATTTCAAGTTTGGCTTTTGACGCTATGTCATTCTTAAGCTGTTGGTCAGTCTCTTTCCTCACCAGTGAATTCTCATTTGTGTCTCTTCCCTCTCTGGAGGGAAACGATATGAAACATCGACAGTATAATGCGACCGTCTAGGGACAACGTTGCGATCACCCAATGGGTTTCTTTTCGTCTGTTATAAGCTTTCTATAATTTTTTTTCATGGTTTTTGAACTTTTCTGTTTTTTATTCAGCATCTTGAAATCATGGGATCACTTTCTCTCTGCTATTTCCTTCTCTTCTTCTGGATATGAAGTTCCACTCTATCTCTTTGAATTTTTCAGTGAGGTACTTCACCATCTCATTCAATAACTTTCCATTCAGTTTCCTTTCCCTCCGAAATGTATTCAGGAACTCTCTCATCCCTTCAGAGGTTCCCCTTCTGAAATCTAGTATCTCGTCCCCTCTTTCATTCTTTCCTCGATGTTTAATTCCACGAAGTGTTCAAAGATGAACACTGTATGGTCTCTGACACCCAAAATATTCTCATATTCTGTTTCACAGATATAGTTGTGGTAAATACCAGCTTCCGTGTGTGTGTATGTGTGTGTGTGTGTGTGTGTGTGTGTGTGTGTGTGTGTGTGTGTGTGTGTGTGTGTGTGTGTGTGTGTGTGTACTCAGTTGTGGTTGCAGTGGTCGAGTCACAGCTCCTGGCCCCGCCTCTTTGCTGGTCGCTACTAGGTCACTCTTACTGCTCGATGAGCTTTTTCATACCTATTTTTAAAGCTGTGTATGGATCCTGCCTCCACTACATCACTTCCCTGATTATTAAATTTCCTGACAACTCTGTGATTGAAGAAATACTTCCTAACATCCCTGTGATTCATCTGAATC
>NW_027198655.1:40000-41437 GCF_038502225.1 Cherax quadricarinatus | reverse complement strand
GATAGAGAAAGAAATAGATTGATTGATAGATAGATAAATACATTAGATATATACCATCTGTGAAAACTATTCGAAAACCCTTAGAAAACTATTGGAAACCATTAGAAAACTATTGGAAACCCTTAGAAAACTATTGGAAACCATTAGAAAACTATTGGAAACCCTTAGAAAACTATTGGAAACCATTAGAAAACTATTGGAAACCATTAGAAAACTATTGGAAACCATTAGAAAACTATTATAAACCATTAGAAAACTATTGGAAACCATTAGAAAACTATTAGAAACCATTAGAAAACTATTGGAAACCATTAGAAAACTATTAGAAACCATTAGAAAACTATTAGAAACCATTAGAAAACTATTAGAAACCATTAGAAAACTATTGGAAACCATTAGAAAACTATTGGAAACCATTAGAAAACTATTGGAAACCATTAGAAAACTATTGGAAACCATTAGAAAACTATTGGAAACCATTAGAAAACTATTGGAAACCATTAGAAAACTATTGGAAACCATTAGAAAACTATTATAAACCATTAGAAAACTATTAGAAACCATTAGAAAACTATTAGAAACCATTAGAAAACTATTGGAAACCATTAGAAAACTATTGGAAACCATTAGAAAACTATTGGAAACCATTAGAAAACTATTGGAAACCATTAGAAAACTATTGGAAACCATTAGAAAACTATTGGAAACCATTAGAAAACTATTGGAAACCATTAGAAAACTATTGGAAACCATTAGAAAACTATTGGAAACCATTAGAAAACTATTGAAAACCATTAGAAAACTATTGGAAACCATTAGAAAACTAGTAAAAAACAATTAAAAAGTCTAATGAAAACCAGAAAAACATTAGAAAATTACATGAAATCATTGAGAAACCTGTAGAAACCATTAGAAACCAGTAGAAAACCTTTAGAAACCATTAGAAACCTCTGAAAAGCCTATAGAAACCATTAGAAACTTCTGAAAAGCCTATAGAAACCATTAGAAACCATAAGAAAACCTTTAGGAACCATTAGCAACCACTGCAAAGCCTGTAGAAACCATTAGAAACCAGTAGAAAACTTGTAGGAACTATTAGAAACCACTAGAAAGCCTGCAGAAATCATTAAAAAACCACTAAAAACCTGTAGAAATTATTAGGAAACCACTAGAAAACCAGTAGAAACTATTAGAAACCACTAAAAAATCTGGAGAAACCATTAGAAACCACTGAAAAACATGTAAAAACTACTAAAAAAACTCTAGAAATCATTAGAAGCCACTATAAAACCTGTAGACAACATTAGAAACCTCTGAAAAACTGTAGAAACCATTAGAAACCACTGAAAACCTGCAAAAACCATTAGAAACAACCGAAAAATCTGTAGAAACTACTAGAAAACATGTGATAACCATTATAAATCACCAGAAAACCTG
>NW_027198655.1:0-35000 GCF_038502225.1 Cherax quadricarinatus | reverse complement strand
GTGATCTCTGGTCCATTATGTGATCTCTGGTCCATTATGTGGTCTCTGGTACATTATGTGGTCTCTGGTCCATTATGTTATCTTTGGTCCATTATGTGGTCTCTGGTCCATTATGTGGTCTCTGATATATTATGTAGTCTCTGATCCATTATGTGGTCTCTGGTCCATTATGTGATCTCTGATACATTATGCAGTCTCTGATACATTATGTAGTCTCTGGTCCATCATGTGGTCTCTGGTCCATTATGTGGTCTCAGGTCCATTATGTGATCTCTGATACATTATGCAGTCTCTGATACATTATGTAGTCTCTGGTACATTATGTGGTCTCTGGTCCATTATGTTATCTTTGGTCCATTATGTGGTCTCTGGTCCATTATGTTATCTTTGGTCCATTATGTGGTCTCTGGTCCATTATGTGATCTCTGATACATTATGTGGTCTCAGGTCCATTATGTGATCTCTGATACATTATGCAGTCTCTGATATATTATGTAGTCTCTGGTACATTATGTGGTCTCTGGTCCATTATGTAGTCTCTGGTCCATTATGTGTTCTCTGATACATTATGTGGTCTCTGATACATTATGTGGTCTCTGATACATTATGTAGTCTCTGGTCCATCATGTGGTCTCTGGTTCATTATGTGGTCTCTGGTCCATCATGTGGTCTCTGATCCATTATGTGGTCTCTGGTCCATCATGTGGTCTCTGGTCCATTATGTGGTCTCTGGTCCATCATGTGGTCTCTGGTCCATTATGTGGTCTCTGGTCCATTATGTGGTCTCTGGTCCATTATGTGGTCTCTGGTCCATTATGTGGTCTCTGGTCCATTATGTGGTCTCTGGTCCATCATGTGGTCTCTGGTCCATTATGTGATCTCTGGTCCATTATGTGGTCTCTGGTCCATTATGTGGTCTCTGGTCCATTATGTGGTCTCTGGTCCATTATGTGGTCTCTGGTACATTATGTGGTCTCTGGTCCATCATGTGGTCTCTGGTCCATTATGTGGTCTCTGGTCCATCATGTGGTCTCTGGTCCATCATGTGGTCTCTGGTACATTATGTGGTCTCTGGTACATTATGTGGTCTCTGGTCCATTATGTGATCTCTGATACATTATGTGGTCTCTGGTCCATCATGTGGTCTCTGGTACATTATGTGGTCTCTGGTACATTATGTGGTCTCTGGTACATTATGTGGTCTCTGCTCCATTATGTGGTCTCTGGTACATTATGTGGTCTCTGGTACATTATGTTGGTCTCTGGTCCATTATGTGGTCTCTGGTACATTATGTGGTCTCTGGTCCATCATGTGGTCTCTGGTCCATCATGTGGTCTCTGGTCCATCATGTGGTCTCTGGTCCATCATGTGGTCTCTGGTCCATCATGTGGTCTCTGGTCCATCATGTGGTCTCTGGTCCATCATGTGGTCTCTGGTCCATCATGTGGTCTCTGGTCCATCATGTGGTCTCTGGTCCATCATGTGGTCTCTGGTCCGTTATGTGGTCTCTGGTACATTATGTGGTCTCTGGTCCATCATGAGGTCTCTGGTACATTATGTGGTCTCTGGTCCATTATGTGGTCTCTGGTACATTATGTGGTCTCTGGTCCATTATGTGGTCTCTGGTACATTATGTGGTCTCTGGTCCATCATGAGGTCTCTGGTACATTATGTGGTCTCTGGTCCATTATGTGGTCTCTGGTACATTATGTGGTCTCTGGTACATTATGTGGTCTCTGGTCCATTATGTGGTCTCTGGTACATTATGTGGTCTCTGGTCCATTATGTGGTCTCTGGTCCATTATGTGGTCTCTGGTACATTATGTGGTCTCTGGTCCATTATGTGGTCTCTGGTCCATTATGTGGTCTCTGGTACATTATGTGGTCTCTGGTCCATTATGTGGTCTCTGGTTTTAGTTACTCTTGTACAGTAACTACTACTGTTACAGTTACTGTGGTACAGTAACTACCACTGTTACAGTTACTATGGTACAGTAACTACCACTGTTACAGTTACTATGGTACAGTAACTACCACTGTTACAGTTACTATGATACAGTAACTACCACTGTTACAGTTACTGTCGTATAGTAACTACAACTGTTACAGTTACTGTGGTACAGTAACTACCACTGTTACAGTTACTATGGTACAGTAACTACCACTGTCACAATTACTATGGTACAGCAAATACCACTGTTGCAGTTACTATGGTACAGTAACTACCACTGTTACAGTTACTATGGTATGGTAACTACCACTGTTACAGTTACTATGGTACAGTAACTACCACTGTTACAGTTACTATGGTACAGTAACTATGGTACAGTAACTACCACTGTTACAGTTACTATGGTACAGTAACTACCACTGTTACAGTTACTATGGTACAGTAACTACCACTGTTACAGTTACTATGGTACAGTAACTACCACTGTTACAGTTACTATGGTACAGTAACTACCACTGTTACAGTTACTATGGTACAGTAACTACCACTGTTACAGTTACTATGGTACAGTAACTACCACTGTTACAGTTACTATGGTACAGTAACTACCACTGTTACAGTTACTATGGTACAGTAACTACCACTGTTACAGTTACTATGGTACAGTAACTACCACTGTTACAGTTACTATGGTACAGTAACTACCACTGTTACAGTTACTATGGTACACAGTTACTATGGTACAGTAACTACCACTGTCACAATTACTATGGTACAGTAACTACCACTGTTACAGTTACTATGGTACAGTAACTACCACTGTTACAGTTACTATGGTACAGTAACTACCACTGTTACAGTTACTATGGTACAGTAACTACCACTGTTACAGTTACTATGGTACAGTAACTACCACTGTTACAGTTACTATGGTACAGTAACTACCACTGTTACAGTTACTATGGTACAGTAACTACCACTGTTACAGTTACTATGGTACAGTAACTACCACTGTTACAGTTACTATGGTACAGTAACTACCACTGTTACAGTTACTATGGTACAGTAACTACCACTGTTACAGTTACTATGGTACAGTAACTACCACTGTTACAGTTACTATGGTACAGTAACTACCACTGTTACAGTTACTATGGTACAGTAACTACCACTGTTACAGTTACTATGGTACAGTAACTACCACTGTTACAGTTACTATGGTACAGTAACTACCACTGTTACAGTTACTATGGTACAGTAACTACCACTGTTACAGTTACTATGGTACAGTAACTACCACTGTTACAGTTACTATGGTACAGTAACTACCACTGTTACAGTTACTATGGTACAGTAACTACCACTGTTACAGTTACTATGGTACAGTAACTACCACTGTTACAGTTACTACAGTAACTACCACTGTTACAGGTACAGTAACTACCACTGTTACAGTTACTATGGTACAGTAACTACCACTGTTACAGTAACTACTATGGTACAGTAACTACCACTGTTACAGTTACTATGGTACAGTAACTACCACTGGTACAGTAACTACCACTGTTACAGTTACTATGGTACAGTAACTACCACTATGTTACTATGGTACAGTAACTACCACTGTTACAGTTACTATGGTACAGTAACTACCACTGTTACAGTTACTATGGTACAGTAACTACCACTGTTACAGTTACTATGGTACAGTAACTACCACTGTTACAGTTACTATGGTACAGTAACTACCACTGTTACAGTTACTATGGTACAGTAACTACCACTGTTACAGTTACTATGGTACAGTAACTACCACTGTTACTGTTACTATGGTACAGTAACTACCACTGGTTACTAGTAACTACCACTGTTACAGTTACTATGGTACAGTAACTACCACTGTTACAGTTACTATGGTACAGTAACTACCACTGTTACAGTTACTATGGTACAGTAACTACCACTGTTACAGTTACTATGGTACAGTAACTACCACTGTTACAGTTACTATGGTACAGTAACTACCACTGTTACAGTTACTATGGTACAGTAACTACCACTGTTACAGTTACTATGGTACAGTACAGTTACTATGGTACAGTAACTACCACTGTTACAGTTACTATGGTACAGTAACTACCACTGTTACTATGGTACAGTACTACCACTGTTACTATGGTACAGTAACTACCACTGTTACAGTTACTATGGTACAGTAACTACCACTGTTACAGTTACTATGGTACAGTACAGTTACTATGGTACAGTAACTACCACTGTTACAGTTACTATGGTACAGTAACTACCACTGTTACAGTTACTACGGTACAGTAACTACCACTGTTACAGTTACTATGGTACAGTAACTACCACTGCTACAGTTACTATGGTACAGTACAGTTACTATGGTACAGTAACTACCACTGTTACAGTTACTATGGTACGGTAACTACCACTGTTACAGTTACTATGGTACAGTACAGTTACTATGGTACAGTAACTACCACTGTTACAGTTACTATGGTACAGTAACTACCACTGTTACAGTTACTATGGTACAGTAACTACCACTGTTACAGTTACTATGGTACAGTAACTACCACTGTTACAGTTACTATGGTACAGTAACTACCACTGTTACAGTTACTATGGTACAGTAACTACCACTGTTACAGTTACTATGGTACAGTAACTACCACTGTTACAGTTACTATGGTACAGTAACTACCACTGTTACAGTTACTATGGTACAGTAACTACCACTGTTACAGTTACTATGGTACAGTAACTACCACTGTTACAGTTACTATGGTACAGTAACTACCACTGTTACAGTTACTATGGTACAGTACACCACTGTTACTATGGTACAGTAACTACCACTGTTACAGTTACTATGGTACAGTAACTACCACTGTTACAGTTACTATGGAACAGTAACTACCACTGTTACAGTTACTATGGTACAGTAACTACCACTGTTACAGTTACTATGGTACAGTAACTACCACTGTTACAGTTACTATGGTACAGTACAGTTACTATGGTACAGTAACTACCACTGTTACAGTTACTAGTTACTATGGTACAGTAACTACCACTGTTACAGTTACTATGGTACAGTAACTACCACTGTTACAGTTACTATGGTACAGTAACTACCACTGTTACAGTTACTATGGTACAGTAACTACCACTGTTACAGTTACTATGGTACAGTAACTACCACTGTTACAGTTACTATGGTACAGTAACTACCACTGTTACAGTTACTATGGTACAGTAACTACCACTGTTACAGTTACTATGGTACAGTAACTACCACTGTTACAGTTACTATGGTACAGTAACTACCACTGTTACAGTTACTATGGTACAGTAACTACCACTGTTACTGGTACAGTTACTGGTACAGTAACTACCACTGTTACAGTTACTATGGTACAGTAACTACCACTGTTACAGTTACTATGGTACAGTAACTACCACTGTTACAGTTACTATGGTACAGTAACTACCACTGTTACAGTTACTATGGTACAGTAACTACCACTGTTACAGTTACTATGGTACAGTAACTACCACTGTTACAGTTACTGTGGTACAGTAACTACCACTGTTACAGTTACTATGGTACAGTAACTACCACTGTTACAGTTACTGTGCTATAGTAACTACCACTGTTACAGTTACTATGGTACAGTAACTACCACTGTTACAGTTACTATGGTACAGTAACTACCACTGTTACAGTTACTATGGTACAGTAACTACCACTGTTACAGTTACTATGGTACAGTAACTACCACTGTTACAGTTACTATGGTACAGTAACTACCACTGTTACAGTTACTATGGTACAGTAACTACCACTGTTACAGTTACTATGGTACAGTAACTACCACTGTTACAGTTACTATGGTACAGTAACTACCACTGTTACAGTTACTATGGTACAGTAACTACCACTGTTACAGTTACTATGGTACAGTAACTACCACTGTTACAGTTACTATGGTACAGTAACTACCACTGTTACAGTTACTATGGTACAGTAACTACCACTGTTACAGTTACTATGGTACAGTAACTACCACTGTTACAGTTACTATGGTACAGTACAGGTACTATGGCACAGTAACTACCACTGTTACAGTTACTATGGTACAGTAACTACCACTGTTACAGTTACTATGGTACAGTAACTACCACTGTTACAGTTACTATGGTACAGTAACTACCACTGTTACAGTTACTATGGTACAGTAACTACCACTGTTACAGTTACTATGGTACAGTAACTACCACTGTTACAGTTACTATGGTACAGTAACTACCACTGTTACAGTTACTATGGTACAGTAACTACCACTGTTACAGTTACTATGGTACAGTAACTACCACTGTTACAGTTACTATGGTACAGTAACTACCACTGTTACAGTTACTATGGTACAGTAACTACCACTGTTACAGTTACTATGGTACAGTAACTACCACTGTTACAGTTACTATGGTACAGTAACTACCACTGTTACAGTTACTATGGTACAGTAACTACCACTGTTACTGTTACTATGGTACAGTAACTACCACTGTTACAGTTACTATGGTACAGTAACTACCACTGTTACAGTTACTATGGTACAGTAACTACCACTGTTACAGTTACTATGGTACAGTAACTACCACTGTTACAGTTACTATGGTACAGTAACTACCACTGTTACAGTTACTATGGTACAGTAACTACCACTGTTACAGTTACTATGGTACAGTAACTACCACTGTTACAGTTACTATGGTACAGTAACTACCACTGTTACAGTTACTATGGTACAGTAACTACCACTGTTACAGTTACTATGGTACAGTAACTACCACTGTTACAGTTACTATAACTACCACTGTTACAGGGTACAGTAACTACCACTGTTACAGTTACTATGGTACAGTAACTACCACTGTTACAGTTACTATGGTACAGTAACTACCACTGTTACAGTTACTATGGTACAGTAACTACCACTGTTACAGTTACTATGGTACAGTAACTACCACTGTTACAGTTACTATGGTACAGTAACTACCACTGTTACAGTTACTATGGTACAGTAACTACCACTGTGGTACAGTAACTACCACTGTTACAGTTACTATGGTACAGTAACTACCACTGTTACAGTTACTATGGTACAGTAACTACCACTGTTTACTATGGTACAGTACAGTTACTATGGTACAGTAACTACTACTGTTACAGTTACTGTGGTACAGTAACTACCACTGTTACAGTTACTATGGTACAGTAACTACCACTGTTACAGTTACTATGGTACAGTAACTACCACTGTTACAGTTACTATGGTACAGTAACTACCACTGTTACAGTTACTATGGTACAGTAACTACCACTGTTACAGTTACTATGGTACAGTAACTACCACTGTTACAGTTACTATGGTACAGTTACTATGGTACAGTAACTACCACTGTTACAGTTACTATGGTACAGTAACTACCACTGTTACAGTTACTATGGTACAGTAACTACCACTGTTACAGTTACTATGGTACAGTAACTACCACTGTTACAGTTACTATGGTACAGTAACTACCACTGTTACAGTTACTATGGTACAGTAACTACCACTGTTACAGTTACTATGGTACAGTAACTACCACTGTTACAGTTACTATGGTACAGTAACTACCACTGTTACAGTTACTATGTACAGTACAGTTACTATGGTACAGTAACTCCCACTGTTACAGTTACTAGTACAGTAACTACCACTGTTACAGTTACTATGGTACAGTAACTACCACTGTTACAGTTACTATGGTACAGTAACTACCACTGTTACAGTTACTATGGTACAGTAACTACCACTGTTACTACAGTAACTACTGTTACAGTTACTATGGTACAGTAACTACCACTATGGTACAGTAACTACAGTTACTATGGTACAGTAACTACCACTGTTACAGTTACTATGGTACAGTAACTACCACTGTTACAGTTACTATGGTACAGTAACTACCACTGTTACAGTTACTATGGTACAGTAACTACCACTGTTACAGTTACTATGGTACAGTAACTACCACTGTTACAGTTACTATGGTACAGTAACTACCACTGTTACAGTTACTATGGTACAGTAACTACCACTGTTACAGTTACTATGGTACAGTAACTACCACTGTTACAGTTACTCTGGTACAGTAACTACCACTGTTACAGTTACTATGGTACAGTAACTACCACTGTTACAGTTACTATGGTACAGTAACTACCACTGTTACAGTTACTATGGTACAGTAACTACCACTGTTACAGTTACTATGGTACAGTAACTACCACTGTTACAGTTACTATGGTACAGTAACTACCACTGTTACTATGGTACAGTAACTACCAGTTACAGTATGGTACAGTAACTACCACTGTTACAGTTACTATGGTACAGTAACTACCACTGTTACAGTTACTATGGTACAGTAACTACCACTGGTACAGTAACTACCACTGTTACAGTTACTATGGTACAGTAACTACCACTGTTACAGTTACTATGGTACAGTAACTACCACTGTTACAGTTACTATGGTACAGTAACTACCACTGTTACAGTTACTATGGTACAGTAACTACCACTGTTACAGTTACTATGGTACAGTAACTACCACTGTTACAGTTACTATGGTACAGTAACTACCACTGTTACAGTTACTATGGTACAGTAACTACCACTGTTACAGTTACTATGGTACAGTAACTACCACTGTTACTATGGTACAGTAACTACCACTGGTTACTATGGTACAGTAACTACCACTGTTACAGTTACTATGGTACAGTAACTACCACTGTTACAGTTACTATGGTACAGTAACTACCACTGTTACAGTTACTATGGTACAGTAACTACCACTGTTACAGTTACTATGGTACAGTAACTACCACTGTTACAGTTACTATGGTACAGTAACTACCACTGTTACAGTTACTATGGTACAGTAACTACCACTGTTACAGTTACTATGGTACAGTAACTACCACTGTTACAGTTACTATGGTACAGTAACTACCACTGTTACAGTTACTATGGTACAGTAACTACCACTGTTACAGTTACTATGGTACAGTAACTACCACTGTTACAGTTACTATGGTACAGTAACTACCACTGTTACAGTTACTGTGCTACAGTTACTATGGTACAGTAACTACCACTGTTACAGTTACTATGGTACAGTAACTACCACTGTTACAGTTACTGTGCTATAGTAACTACCACTGTTACTGTTACAGTTACTATGGCACAGTAACTACCACTGTTACAGTTACTATGGTACAGTAACTACCACTGTTACAGTTACTATGGTACAGTAACTACTACTGTTACAGTTACTATGGTACAGTAACTACTACTGTTACAGTTACTATGGTACAGTAACTACCACTGTTACAGTTACTATGGTACAGTAACTACCACTGTTACAGTAACTACCACTGTTACAGTTACTATGGTACAGTAACTACCACTGTTACAGTTACTATGGTACAGTAACTACCACTGTTACAGTTACTACTACCACTGTTACAGTTACTGGTACAGTAACTACCACTGTTACAGTTACTATGGTACAGTTACTATGGTACAGTAACTACCACTGTTACAGTTACTATGGTATGGTAACTACCACTGTTACAGTTACTATGGTACAGTAACTACCACTGTTACAGTTACTATGGTACAGTAACTACAACTGTCACAATTGCTATGGTACAGTAACTACCACTGTTACAGTTACTATGGTATGGTAACTACCACTGTTACAGTTACTATGGTACAGTAACTACCACTGTTACAGTTACTATGGTACAGTAACTACCACTGTCACAATTACTATGGTACAGTAACTACCACTGTTACAGTTACTATGGTACAGTAACTACCACTGTTACAGTTACTATGGTACAGTAACTACCACTGTTACAGTTACTATGGTACAGTAACTACCACTGTTACAGTTACTATGGTACAGTACAGTAACTACCACTGTTACAGTTACTATGGTACAGTAACTACCACTGTTACAGTTACTATGGTACAGTAACTACCACTGTTACAGTTACTGTTACTACAGTTACAGTTACTACAGTAACTACCACTGTTACAGTTACTATGGTACAGTAACTACCACTGTTACAGTTACTATGGTACAGTAACTACCACTGTTACAGTTACTATGGTACAGTAACTACCACTGTTACAGTTACTATGGTACAGTAACTACCACTGTTACAGTTACTATGGTACAGTAACTGCCACTGTTACTATGGTACAGTAACTACCACTGGGTACAGTAACTACCACTGTTACAGTTACTATGGTACAGTAACTACCACTGTTTACAGTTACTACCACTGGTACAGTAACTACCACTGCTACTATGGTGCAGTACAGTTACTATGGTACAGTAACTACCACTGTTACAGTTACTATGGTACAGTAACTACCACTGTTACAGTTACTATGGTACAGTAACTACCACTGTTACAGTTACTATGGTACAGTAACTACCACTGTTACAGTTACTATGGTACAGTAACTACCACTGTTACAGTTACTATGGTACAGTAACTACCACTGTTACAGTTACTATGGTACAGTAACTACCACTGTTAGTTACTATGGTACAGTAACTACCACTGCTACAGTTACTATGGTACAGTAACTACCACTGCTACAGTTACAGTACTATGGTACAGTAACTACCACTGTAACTACCTACTGTTACAGTTACTACCACTGGTACAGTAACTACCACTGCAGTTACTATGCAGTACAGTTACTTACTGGTACAGTAACTACCACTGTTACTATGGTACAGTACAGTTACTATGGTACAGTAACTACCACTGTTACAGTTACTATGGTACAGTAACTACCACTGCTACTGTTACAGTTACTATGGTACAGTAACTACCACTGTTACTGCTACAGTTACTATGGTACAGTAACTACCACTGTTACAGTTACTATGGTACAGTAACTACCACTGTTACAGTTACTATGGTACAGTAACTACCACTGTTACAGTTACTATGGTACAGTAACTACCACTGTTGTTGCTACAGTTACTATGGTACAGTAACTACCACTGCTACAGTTACAGTTACTACCACTGGTACAGTTACTATGGTACAGTAACTACCACTGCTGTTGTTACAGTTACTATGGTACAGTAACTACCACTGTTACAGTTACTATGGTACAGTAACTACCACTGTTACAGTAACTACCACTGTAACTACCACTGTTACAGTTACTATGGTACAGTAACTACCACTGTTACAGTTACTGGTACAGTACTACCACTGTTACAGTTACTATGGTACAGTAACTACCACTGTTACAGTTACTATGGTACAGTAACTACCACTGTTACAGTTACTACGGTACAGTAACTACCACTGTTACAGTTACTATGGTACAGTAACTACCACTGCTACTGCTACAGTTACTATGGTACAGTAACTACCACTGCTGCTGCTACAGTTACTATGGTACAGTAACTACCACTTCTACTGCTACAGTTAGTATGGTACAGTAACTACCACTTCTACTGCTACAGTTACTATGGTACAGTAACTACCACTGCTACTGCTACAGTTACTATGGTACAGTAACTACCACTGCTGCTGCTACAGTTACTATGGTACAGTAACTACCACTTCTACTGCTACAGTTACTATGGTACAGTAACTACCACTGCTACTGCTACAGTTACTATGGTACAGTAACTACCACTGCTGCTGCTACAGTTACTATGGTACAGTAACTACCACTGCTGTTGCTACAGTTACTCTGGTACAGTAACTACCACTTCTACTGCTACGATTACTATGGTACAGTAACTACCACTGTTGCTGCTACAGTTACTGTGGTACAGTAACTACCACTGCTACTGCTACAGTTACTATGGTACAGTAACTACCACTGCTGCTGCTACAGTTACTATGGTACAGTAACTACCACTTCTACAGGTTCTATGGTACAGTAACTACCATTTCTACAGTTACTATGGTGCAGTAACTACCACTGCTACTGCTACAGTTACTATGGTACAGTAACTACCACTGCTGCTGCTACAGTTACTATGGTACAGTAACTACCACTTCTACTGCTACAGTTACTATGGTACAGTAACTACCACTGCTGCTGCTACAGTTACTATGGTACAGTAACTACCACTTCTACTGCTACAGTTACTATGGTACAGTAACTACCACTGCTGCTGCTACAGTTACTATGGTACAGTAACTACCACTTCTACTGCTACAGTTACTATTACTTGTATAATGAGGATATCAACCAACATTCCACTATGGTACGTTGAATGAGATGTTGAAGTGAGTAGTGATGTGAGCTTGGTCATGTGAAGACGTGACTAGTGAGTTCTCCATTCTTAGCATAATGAGATTGTGTTGATGACTTCCCTTAACTACAAGTTCCAGGAAATTGTTGTGGAGACCAGCAATTCTTTCCTATCGTTGACAGACGAGTGTGAATTGATGGCTCTATACATCCCAGCGTCGATCATCCCTGCAAAGACTGTGGAGAACGTCACGACGAACACAGCTAGTGTAATTGAAAACAGTGTTATAGCTGGGGACAGCCAGGTTAATGTTTATGGATAGGGAGTTTTTTCTTAGAGATAGGAAGATGAGACAGAGGGTCTGTTTTGCTGGGGCTGGGTTGGAGGATATTGTTAGCCATCTGGACGACATCATGGCAGGTAATGGCAGCAGTCCTATTATCCGTCTCAGTGCAGGAGGCAACGATGTTGACATAGGAGTGAGGATCAGCAGGTATAGATTAGCAATAGATATAATTTGGAAGGAGTGAGGGCTCCCTCAGTGGTATACCTAAGGTATGGCAGGTATGGCATGTTCCCTGCGAGACACTTGAGAGGGGAAGACACCACTGTGCTGATTCTGTTGTCAGAAAAGCCATCTTAGATAGTGAAAAACCTTTTTCGTCAGGTGAATGATCTTTCTTTGATGGCTAATTGCTAAACTAATTATATATATACTTATTATTAGTTGAATTACAGTGGTGGAAGCCTCACAGTGCCAACTGGCAGTAAGACCATTCTCCTGTGCAAACTTGAGAGGAAGTCGAGAATTTCGTGCAAAATCTGTGAAATTCAACAATCTTATTAAGAGTTTCATTAACTTATTTCAGGTCATTGTATATGAAGACCTTGAAATGTTTTTTCACGAAGAACGAAAATGGAGCTGAAGAACGGAAAAGATGTAAGTTGGAGGCAGAGAGAGCCAAGAAGTCGAGTTTGTTCTACTTGCCCTTCTTTGAGAAGCCCTGAACGAATTATTGGACATGTTCCATGGAGTTGCCTGCTGCAAGTTCCTTAGAATCCGAAGGTGGATCAGGAACCGATGCATCACAAGCCAAGGAGGAAGTCAAGTCAGATAAATCTGACTATGACGAGATTAAAAGTGAGGCTGCCAGAGATGACATGGACATGACAGGATGGGAGGACGATGGTGTTGTTGAGTTTACTGACCAGATTTTAACTGACGACGCAACCTAGTGAACTAGATGGTGTTGAAGAGCTTCGAACTGTCACACCAGAAGTGGTTGAACAGCATAATACTAGGCTCTTGAAGTTCAGCAAGGATTCTGGAAAGGCAGTTCTGCCTGACACGTTGAGAACAGGAATAATAAAGTTGGGTTGGGAATGTTTCCAGAACAGTGAGAGAGGTCTTTCCTACCAGCAAATAACAATTCAATAAATAAAACTTGGTTCATGAGGAAATTTGGAAATGGTCGTGATGA
Source organism: Cherax quadricarinatus (assembly GCF_038502225.1). Classification (NCBI taxonomy): domain Eukaryota; kingdom Metazoa; phylum Arthropoda; class Malacostraca; order Decapoda; family Parastacidae; genus Cherax; species Cherax quadricarinatus. The sequence continues at coordinate 21,172 of NW_027198655.1, read as the reverse complement.
GGAAATGACTCGCTCATGGCTGGTCATTTCTCCTTCTAAAAAGTCTGCGTTTTGTATCTGTTGTCATCTGTATTCCCGGTCAGACCATCAGTCCTCACTGGAGCAGGAAAGTCGATGACAGGATCGGCGTTCACGAATATCCTAAGAATTATCTCGGCTGCTTCACACGGTAGAAAGAAATTTAGTTGACAACAGAAGAGTTATTGGTGAGGATCTTTAGTCACAGATTAAGAAGGAAAAACAGAAGTGGTGTGATATCTAGGCATAAAATTCCTGACGACTCAGAACCTGGCTTTGTGAGGACACAGAGAGTCACTTGAGCTGGACGTTGTCTCCATTGTCAGAAATTTCCTCGGCTTACTGAAACTATTGGCTATCTTTGACTCAGTCATGAAAGACCATCTCACTCGTGAGTAAATTAATCCTGAATCCACGTCTTATCTTTCATTGAGTATCCAGAACTAATTCATCCACATGATGGCATCCATCGTTTGCCAGAATTTACTGGGAAGCCAAGTGAAGCCAAGTATTATTGTCTCATGTTGGACTCGACTCCTAATCAGGCACACTGTGAGTAGATGTCAGAAGTTGCGAGGTACGTGGACGTTGATTTTGAGTGAAAAACAGTCCGTGTTATAGACTCCGTCCTTGGTTTTATCCAGATAAACCAGAAGGATGCTGAGATCTTAGTTGAAGACATCTTGACACAGCTAGAGAAGGACGGTATGGAGCTACAAGATTATTGGTCACAGTATTATGACAACGTTGTTGTGATGGCGGGACACAGAAGTGGTGATCATCAAAGAATAAGTCAAAAACACAACCTGACAGTGTTCGAGAACTGAGACAATCACTCACTCAACTTGGTGGGTGTAGACGCAGCCAAACATGTACACCCACGGTTTTCAGAACCGTCGAAGCTCTCTACGTGTTCTGGGAAAAACTCAAAAACGCCGTGCCTGTGGTTGTTAAGTCGGAGTTGACAAGCAGGTGGAATGCAAGGAGAGAGGTGGTGAAGCCCGTCAACAAGTACCTTGAGGAGATACTTCAAGTTCTCCAGGACATAGAGTTGACAAGCAGGTGGAATGCAAGGAGAGAGGTGGTGAAGCCCGTCAACATGTACCTTGAGGAGATACTTCAAGTTCTCCAGGACATAGAGTTGACAAGCAGGTGGAATGCAAGGAGAGAGGTGGTGAAGCCCGTCAACATGTACCTTGAGGAGATACTTCAAGTTCTCCAGGACATAGAGTTGACAAGCAGGTGGAATGCAAGGAGAGAGGTGGTGAAGCCCGTCAACAAGTACCTTGAGGAGATACTTCAAGTTCTCCAGGACATAGAGTTGACAAGCAGGTGGAATGCAAGGAGAGAGGTGGTGAAGCCCGTCAACAAGTACCTTGAGGAGATACTTCAAGTTCTCCAGGACATAGAGTTGACAAGCAGGTGGAATGCAAGGAGAGAGGTGGTGAAGCCCGTCAACAAGTACCTTGAGGAGATACTTCAAGTTCTCCAGGACATGAGAGACAATGACAACAAGACCAGTGAAACAAGAAATAACACAAGGCAGTTGTATAACAACATGTTGGGTAATGATTTGGATTTTGGAACAAAGTGCTCCTTCACATTGAGAGTATTTATAAGAGGCTGCAGGATCCTAGCATCAACTTCCACGATGCTGCCCTCGATCTGGAAGTCTCCAAGATCATTTTGTTGATAAAAGAGAAGTGTTGGTCAGTGAGTCACTCGAAGAAGAACTTGATCTCGGTCAAGACTGGAACAGTGAAGTTGAGAGACGTCAGAGACGAGAGAAAGGAATGTCTGGTGAGAACTGGAGAGACGCTGAGTTAACAACTAAAGAGAAAATAGAAAGAATCATGAAGGTAACACTTGACTGTCTTACTGAGTAATGAATGAAAGATTCGCTCGTTTGGCCAACACTGACGCCAAGTTTGGGTTCCTTCTCGATGTTGAGGGACTGTCTTACGACCACCTGTAGTGATACTGCTCCTGTGGGGAGCAGCAGCAGGATAATACTGCACCACCTCTTGGGGCCCTTAACAACAACAACAGTTTGGTGTGTGTCATGGGCGCCAACACATGGTGTGTGATTCTCTCCTACTATATCCATTTATCAGTGATGCAGATTACATGGTGAGTTTAAATATGTGGCCTGTAGTTATAACTTTTCTCTTGACATATGCAAGACATCACCATCCCTGTAGAAGCCATTATTAGATGTACTAGTCATTATATTTTGTTGTTGCAGAAGTACTATGAAGATTCTATGTTCAATAAAGCCTAGAGATAAGGCCTGTGTTTCTATCACAACACCACCTAAAGAAGTGAGAAAATCTGGGAGAACAGTAGAGTTGTGATGCTGGTGGACAGCAGTTATATCAAGAATTTTAGAGCTCCAGAATGTTGTTATTAAGTCTGATCAAGACGAAAATATCAAGACCTGAAGAACTTCCCGAATTTATTGTTCAGTATGAAGACGAGAGCGTCTTCCACAGTCTTTACATTGATATTCAGATAATACTGAACATCTCAGTTTCCCTCATCAGCTGTGAGAGATCATTCAGCAAGTTAAGATAAGATTTCGTTCGGATTTTTAACCCCGGAGGGTTAGCCACCCAGGATAACCCAAGAAAGTCAGTGCGTCATCGAGGACTGTCTAACTTATTTCCATTGGGGTCCTTAATCTTGTCCCCCAGGATGCGACCCACACCAGTCGACTAACACCCAGGTACCTATTTGCTGCTAGGTGAACAGGACAACAGGTGTAAGGAAACGTGTCGAAATGTTTCCACCCGCCAGGAATCGAACCCGGGCCCTCCGTGTGTGAAGCGGGAGCTTTAGCCTTGTACTTGTGGTCTTGCTCGGCTGAGTGTACAAACAGAAGGAACTGTAAAAACTCCGTTTGAGCACATCATAGACCAATTTGCATCAGTGAAAGCAACGAAGATACAGCTGTAATTTTTATGTAGTGGCATAATTTGTTAATTAAATGATTAACGAGCTTGACTTGTATTTTTGAGATGATTTTATGGTAAACTTATCTAAAAGATGGGTGTCTGATGTTTGGACAAGGGCGTAATTTTAGTGCTTGCCATAGGCACTATTTTTCATAGATATGCCTCTGGATGGCCAAGAAGACGAGTTAGAAATGAATGGTTATCCAAGGCAATTGGTGTTAATTGCCTGGCTGGACAAACACTGTAAGAATATTGTTCGGACCTCTTCTAAGGCAGAAATGAAATGTACACCAGGGAAAGGTTCACTAATCTAGGGCTGGTGTGGGAGCACTAGCCAGGGCAGTGGAGGGCGCTGTTAGAGCTTTTAAACTAGAAATATTGACATGAGTTTTTGAGGGAAAGCAACAAAATATAATACAATAGAATTGGGCAGGATAAATTACCAGGATAGTGATATTGTGAGTTTTAGGGATACTAGTTATAGGCAGAATGAGGTAGAGTTACTGGTGAATATTGGAAAGCCAGTGGCACTAGGTGATAAGGACAGTAATAGAGATAGTGGAAGAAATTAAATGAACAGGAAGGGAAAACAGAAGGTTTCTAAATATATATCATATAAATAGTCGTAGCACTACAAACAAGACGGACGAGTTGAGATTAGTTGTAAGTGTTGGTGACGTTGATCAATGTGCCACAACTAAGTCGCGGTTTAATATGAAGAATCAGGACATACCTGCTGGATGTCACATTCAGGATTTTAATTTATTTTACGATGATAGAAGTCACTGGAAGGAAGGTGGCCTGGTGGCCTGGTGGCTAAAGCTCCCGCTTCACACACGGAGGGCCCGGGTTCGATTCCCGGCGGGTGGAAACATTTCGACACGTTTCCTTACACCTATTGTCCTGTTCACCTAGCAGCAAATAGGTACCTGGGTGTTAGTCGACTGGTGTGGGTCGCATCCTGGGGGACAAGATTAAGGACCACAATGGAAATAAGTTAGACAGTCCTCGATAACGCACTGACTTTCTTGGCTTATCCTGGGTGGCTAACCCTCCGGGGTTAAAAATCCGAACGAAATCTTATCTTATCTTATCTTGTCTGGTGGCACTCTGTGTCTGGGAACACTTGAACTGCTCCATAAAAACAGGTATAAAGTCTGAAATGACACATACAGAGTCTGTCTGGGTAGAATTTTCAGAGGGACATGAAAAATTAATTTTAGGTGTGATGTACCGTCCCCCAAACTTACATAGGAACCAAGGAAGAACCAAGGAACCAAGTTCTTGTTCTTGTCTATTTCCTCTTATCTCCATGGGCAAGTGGAACAGAATTCTTCCTCCGTAAGCCATGTGTGTTGTAAGAGGCGACTAAAATGCCGAGAGCAGGGGGCTAGTAACCCATTCTCCTGTATATATTACTAAATTTAAAAGGCGAAAATTTCCTTTTTCCTTTTGGGCCACCCCGCCTCGTAGAGGTGCGGAATTGTTTTGGCCACAAGGTAGTGGGAAGGGGCTGGGTTTGATTGGTGTTGGGGGGTGCGGGAGTTGTTTCTTGAGTAGCTTTAGGTAGAGATCGTTTTGATAAGGACCTGCCTCGTATGGGCCAGTAGGCCTTCTGCAGTGTTCCTACATTCTTATGTTCTTATAATGTAGTAATTCTAGGAAATCTTAACTTGACTCAGACTGATCGGAATTCCTCCACCTGGAAATTTAAGTCTAGCGACTTCCTAGAGGCACTTCAGGTGTGTTATTTCAAATCAGTTTGTGATAGAACTAATTATGGGAATATAACCTACTTAATATGGTTCTAGCAAACAAGGAATCATTTATTAATATCTAGAAATTACAGAGGAACTTGGCACAAGCGACCAAAAATCAATTACCTTTAGCACTGACTGGAAATACAATACCAGGGATAAGTCAGTATTAATCCTAGATTCTCGCTTAGAAGATTAGACTGAGCTTAGAAAAATCATGTCATCTGTAGACTGGGGTGTCGACAAGAACTGTCATCATGGCGGTTGTCTAAACACTAAACACACAGCCCGAAGAAGAATTATTGCGCATAAATAGAGGACATAGAATAGAAATGACCCAAAATGGATCAAAATTAGACAGAAAAATCTTTAAGGGAAGAAGGAAGGTAAGAAGTGAGACTTGCAGCAACTTAATACTATTTTCAACGTATATTATTTCAATAACATTGATAATGGGGAAGGCGAGTATTTCTGTCAGTTGCTTTAACAAGAACTTACCAAGTATGGGCTGGTAGGCCTACGGCAGTGCTCCTCCCTTCTTGTGTTCTTATGAGAATATCAATCAGCATTCCAATATGGTACAGTAACTACCACTGCTACAGTTACTATGGTACAGTAACTACTACTGCTACAGTTACTATGGTACAGTAACTACCCCTGTTGCTGCTACAGTTACTATGGTACAGTAACTACCCCTGTTGCTGCTACAGTTACTATGGTACAGTAACTACCACTGTTGCTGCTACAGTTACTATGGTACAGTAACTACCACTGCTACAGTTACTATGGTACAGTAACTACTACTGCTACAGTTACTATGGAACAGTAACTACCCCTGTTGCTGCTTCAGTTACTATGGTACAGTAACTACCACTGCTGCTGCTACAGTTACTATGGTACAGTAACTACCACTGTTGCTGCTACAGTTACTATGGTACAGTAACTACCACTGCTGCTGCTACAGTTACTATGGTACAGTAACTACCACTGTTGCTGCTACAGTTACTATGGTACAATAAGTACCACTGCTGCTGCTACAGTTACTATGGTACAGTAACTACCACTGTTGCTGCTACAGTTACTATGGCACAGTAACTACCACTGTTGCTGCTACAGTTACTATGGTACATTAACTACCACTGCTAGAGTTACTATGGTACAGTAACTACCACGGTTGCTGCTACAGTTACTATGGTACAGTAACTACCACTGCTACAGTTACTATGGTACAGTAACTACCACTGCTGCTGCTACAGTTACTATGGTACAGTAACTACCACTGCTACTGCTACAGTTACTATGGTACAGTAACTACCACTGTTGCTGCTACAGTTACTATGGTACAAAAAGTACCACTGCTGCTGCTACAGTTACTATGGTACAGTAACTACCACTGTTGCTGCTACAGTTACTATGGCACAGTAACTACCACTGTTGCTGCTACAGTTACTATGGTACAGTAGCTACCACTGCTACAGTTACTATGGTACAGTAACTACCACTGCTAGAGTTACTATGGTACAGTAACTACCACGGTTGCTGCTACAGTTACTATGGTACAGTAGCTACCACTGCTACAGTTACTATGGTACAGTAACTACCACTGCTGCTGCTACAGTTACTATGGTACAGTAACTACCACTGCTACTGCTACAGTTACTATGGTACAGTAACTACCACTGCTGCTGCTACAGTTACTATGGTACAGTAACTACCACTGCTACAGTTACTATGGTACAGTAACTACCATTGCTGCTCCTACAGTTACTATGGTACAGTAACTACCACTGCTACAGTTACTATGGTAGAGTAACTACCACTGCTACTGCTACACTTACTATGGTACAGTAACTACCACTGCTGCTGCTACAGTTACTATGGTACGGTATCTACCACTGCTACAGTTACTATGGTACAGTAACTACCACTGCTGCTGCTACAGTTACTATGGTACAGTAACTACCACTGCTGCTGCTACAGTTACTATGGTACAGTAACTACCACTGCTGCTGCTGCTACAGTTACTATGGTACAGTAACTACCACTGCTGCTCCTACAGTTACTATGGTACAGTAACTACCACTGCTGCTGCTACAGTTACTATGGTACAGTAACTACCACTGCTACAGTTACTATGGTACAGTAACTACCACTGTTGCTGCTACAGTTACTATGGTACAGTAACTACCACTGTTGCTGCTACAGTTACTATGGTACAGTAACTACCACTGCTACAGTTACTGTGGTACAGCAACTACCACTGTTGCTGCTACAGTTACTATGGTACAGTAACTACCACTGCTACAGTTACTGTGGTACAGCAACTACCACTGTTGCTGCTACAGTTACTATGGTACAGTAACTACCACTGTTGCTGCTACAGTTATTATGGTACAGTAACTACCACAGTTGCTGCTACAGTTACTATGGTACAGTAAATACCACTGTTGCTGCTACAGTTACTATGGTACAGTAACTACCACTGTTGCTACTACAGTTACTATGGTACAGTAACTACCACTGCTGCTGCTACAATTACTATCGTACAGTAACTACCAATGTTCCTACTACAGTTACTATGGTACAGTAACTACCACTGCTACAGTTACTATGGTACAGTAACTACCACTGCTGCTGCTACAGTTACTATCGTACAGTAACTACCACTGCTACAGTTACTATGGTACAGTAACTACCACTGCTGTTGCTACAGTTACTATGGTACAGTAAATACCACTGCTGCTGCTACAGTTACTATGGTACAGTAACTACCACTGTTGCTGCTACAGTTACTATGGTACAGTAACTACCACTGTTGCTGCTACAGTTACTATGGTACAGTAACTACCACTGCTGCTGCTACAGTTACTATGGTACAGTAACTACCACTGCTGCTGCTACAGTTACTATGGTTCAGTAACTACAACTGTTGCTGCTACAGTTACTATGGTGCAGTAACTACCACTGCTACAGTTATTTTGGTACAGTAACTACCACTGTTGCTGCTACAGTTACTATGGTACAGTAACTACCACTGCTGCTGCTACAGTTACTATGGTTCAGTAACTACAACTGTTGCTGCTACAGTTACTATGGTACAGTAACTACCACTGCTACAGTTACTGTGGTACAGTAACTACCACTGTTGCTGCTACAGTTACTATGGTACAGTAACTACCACTGCTGCTGCTACAGTTACTATGGTTCAGTAACTACAACTGTTGCTGCTACAGTTACTATGGTACAGTAACTACCACTGCTACAGTTACTGTGGTACAGTAACTACCACTGTTGCTGCTACAGTTACTATGGTACAGTAACTACCACTGCTGCTGCTACAGTTACTATTGTACAGCAACTTCCACTGCTGCTGCTACAGTTACTATGGTACAGTATCTACCACTGCTACAGTTACTATGGTACAGTAACTACCACTGCTACAGTTACTATGGTACAGTAACTACCACTGCTGCTGCTACAGTTACTATGGTACAATAACTACCACTGCTACTGCTACAGTTACTATGGTACAGTAACTACCACTGCTGCTGCTACAGTCACTATGGTACAGTAACTACCACTGCTGCTGCTACAGTCACTATGGTACAGTAACTACCACTGCTACAGTTACTATGGTACAGTAACTACCACTGTTGCTGCTACAGTTACTATGGTACAGTAACTACCACTGTTGCTGCTACAGTCACTATGGTACAGTAACTACCACTGCTGCTGCTACAGTTACTATGGTACAGTAACTACCACTGCTGCTGCTACAGTTACTATGGTACAGTAACTACCACTGTTGCTGCTACAGTTACTATGGTACAGTAACTACCACTGCTACAGTTACTATGGTACAGTAACTACCACTGCTACTGCTACAGTTACTATGGTACAGTAACTACCACTGCTACAGTTACTATGGTACAGTAACTACCACTGCTACTGCTACAGTCACTATGGTACAGTAACTACCACTGCTACAGTTACTATGGTACAGTAACTACCACTGCTACTGCTACAGTCACTATGGTACAGTAACTACCACTGCTACTGCTACAGTCACTATGGTACAGTAACTACCACTGCTACAGTTACTATGGTACAGTAACTACCACTGCTACTGATACATTCACTATGGTACAGTAACTACCACTGCTGCTGCTACAGTTACTATGGTACAGTAACTACCACTGCTACTGCTACAGTCACTATGGTACAGTAACTACCACTGCTGCTGCTACAGTTACTATGGTACAATAACTACCACTGCTACTGCTACAGTTACTATGGTACAGTAACTACCACTGCTGCTGCTACAGTCACTATGGTACAGTAACTACCACTGCTGCTGCTACAGTCACTATGGTACAGTAACTACCACTGCTACAGTTACTATGGTACAGTAACTACCACTGTTGCTGCTACAGTTACTATGGTACAGTAACTACCACTGTTGCTGCTACAGTCACTATGGTACAGTAACTACCACTGCTGCTGCTACAGTTACTATGGTACAGTAACTACCACTGCTGCTGCTACAGTTACTATGGTACAGTAACTACCACTGTTGCTGCTACAGTTACTATGGTACAGTAACTACCACTGCTACTGCTACAGTTACTATGGTACAGTAACTACCACTGCTACAGTTACTATGGTACAGTAACTACCACTGCTACTGCTACAGTCACTATGGTACAGTAACTACCACTGCTACAGTTACTATGGTACAGTAACTACCACTGCTACTGCTACAGTCACTATGGTACAGTAACTACCACTGCTACTGCTACAGTCACTATGGTACAGTAACTACCACTGCTACAGTTACTATGGTACAGTAACTACCACTGCTACTGCTACAGTTACTATGGTACAGTAACTACCACTGCTACTGCTACAGTTACTATGGTACAGTAACTACCACTGCTACTGCTACAGTCACTATGGTACAGTAACTACCACTGCTACTGCTACAGTCACTATGGTACAGTAACTACCACTGCTGCTGCTACAGTTACTATGGTACAGTAACTACCACTGCTACTGCTACAGTCACTATGGTACAGTAACTACCACTGCTGCTGCTACAGTTACTATGGTACAGTAACTACCACTGCTACTGCTACAGTCACTATGGTACAGTAACTACCACTGCTGCTGCTACAGTCACTATGGTACAGTAACTACCACTGCTGCTGCTACAGTTACTATGGTACAGTAACTACCACTGCTACTGCTACAGTCACTATGGTACAGTAACTACCACTGCTACAGTCACTATGGTACAGTAACTACCACTGCTGCTGCTACAGTTACTATGGTACAGTAACTACCACTGCTACTGCTACAGTCACTATGGTACAGTAACTACCACTGCTACTGCTACAGTCACTATGGTACAGTAACTACCACTGCTGCTGCTACAGTTACTATGGTACAGTAACTACCACTGCTACTGCTACAGTCACTATGGTACAGTAACTACCACTGCTGCTGCTACAGTTACTATGGTACAGTAACTACCACTGCTACTGCTACAGTCACTATGGTACAGTAACTACCACTGCTACAGTCACTATGGTACAGTAACTACCCCTGCTACAACCTCTCAGACAGGGGGTAGACATGGGCAGCAGTGGGCATCATGGGTTATAACCTAGCCATATATGGCTGACAACCTTGAACTAACTTGGTCTGACACTGTGAAGACAACACCCAGTGGTGGTAGTGGTGTTAGTGGTGGTAGAGGTGGTAATAGTGGTAGTGGTGGTGATGCTAGTAGTGGTGGAGGTGGTAGTGGTGTTAGTGGTGGTAGAGGTGGTGATAGTGGTAGTACTGGTAGTGATAGTGGTCGAAGTGGTAATGATAGTGGTCGTAGTGGTAATGATAGTGGTCGTAGTGGTAGTGATAGTGGGCGTAGTGGTAGTGATAGTGGTCGTAGTGGTAGTGATAGTGGTGGAAGTGATAGTGAGAGTAGTGGTGGTGTTGATGGTGGAGGTGATTGTAGTAATCGTAGTAGTGGTGGTGGTGGTGGTGGTGGTGGTTGTGGTGGTGGTGGTGGTGGTAGTGGTGGTAGTAGTGGGGGAAACTTTTGTAGCGCCGATATTAGTACATACGATGGTGGTAGTTGTGGTAATTGTAGTGGTAACAATAGTGCTGATAGTGGTTGAGGTAGCAGTGGAAGTTGTGGTAGTAATAGTGGTGGTAGTAGTAGTGGTGGTCGTGTTGGCAGTTGTCGTAGTTGTCGTGGTGGTAACGACGAATTGATGAGCCTAGTGTTGTGTCATTTCTTGATCGAAAATTAATAGGCAGTGTTGGGCGGTCGTCAGTCCTACAGTCAGGATAGAAGGTAGTCAGTCCCTCAGTGAGGATAGAAGGTAGTCAGTCCCTCAGTGAGGATAGAAGGTAGTCAGTCCCTCAGTGAGGATAGAAGGTAGTCAGTACCTCAGTCATGATAGAAGGTAGTCAGTCCCTCAGTCAGGATAGAAGGTAGTCAGTACCTCAGTCATGATAGAAGGTAGTCAGTCCCTCAGTCATGATAGAAGGTAGTCAGTCCCTCAGTCATGATAGAAGGTAGTCAGTCCCTCAGTCAGTCCCTCAGTCATGATAGAAGGTAGTCAGTACCTCAGAGTACCACAGTCATGATAGAAGGTAGTCAGTACCACAGTCATAGAAGGTAGTCAGTACCTCAGTCAGGATAGAAGGTAGTCAGTCCCTCAGTCAGGATAGAAGGTAGTCAGTACCTCAGTCAGGATAGAAGGTAGTCAGTCCCTCAGTCAGGATAGAAGGTAGTCAGTACCTCAGTCAGGATAGAAGGTAGTCAGTACCTCAGTCATGATAGAAGGTAGTCAGTCCCTCAGTCAGGATAGAAGGTAGTCAGTCCCTCAGTCAGGATAGAAGGTAGTCAGTCCCTCAGTCAGGATAGAAGGTAGTCAGTACCTCAGTCAGGATAGAAGGTACTCAGTCCCTCAGTCAGGATAGAAAGTAGTCAGTCCCTCAGTCAGGATAGAAGGTAGTCAGTCCCTCAGTCAGGATAGAAGGTAGTCAGTCCCTCAGTCAGGATAGAAGGTAGTCAGTACCTCAGTCAGGATAGAAGGTAGTCAGTCCCTCAGTCAGGATAGAAGGTAGTCAGTCCCTCAGTCAGGATAGAAGGTAGTCAGTACCTCAGTCAGGATAGAAGGTAGTCAGTACCACAGTCATGATAGAAGGTAGTCAGTACCACAGTCATGATAGAAGGTAGTCAGTACCACAGTCATGATAGAAGGTAGTCAGTACCACAGTCATGATAGAAGGTAGTCAGTACCTCAGTCATGATAGAAGGTAGTCAGTACCTCAGTCATGATAGAAGGTAGTCAGTACCTCAGTCAGGATAGAAGGTAGTCAGTACCTCAGTCATGATAGAAGGTAGTCAGTCCCTCAGTCAGGATAGAAGGTAGTCAGTACCTCAGTCAGGATAGAAGGTAGTCAGTACCACAGTCATGATAGAAGGTAGTCAGTGCCTCAGTCATGATAGAAGGTAGTCAGTACCTCAGTCATGATAGAAGGTAGTCAGTACCACAGTCATGATAGAAGGTAGTCAGTACCACAGTCATGATAGAAGGTAGTCAGTACCACAGTCATGATAGAAGGTAGTCAGTACCACAGTCATGATAGAAGGTAGTCAGTACCTCAGTCATGATAGAAGGTAGTCAGTACCTCAGTCATGATAGAAGGTAGTCAGTACCTCAGTCATGATAGAAGGTAGTCAGTACCTCAGTCATGATAGAAGGTGGTCAGTCCCTCAGTCATGATAGAAGGTAGTCAGTACCACAGTCATGATAGAAGGTAGTCAGTACCTCAGTCATGATAGAAGGTAGTCAGTACCACAGTCATGATAGAAGGTAGTCAGTACCTCAGTCATGATACAAGGTAGTCAGTTCCCCAGTCAGGATAGAAGGTAGTCAGTCCCTCAGTCATGATAGAAGGTAGTCAGTACCTCAGTCATGATAGAAGGTAGTCACTACCTCAGTCATGATAGAAGGTAGTCAGTACCTCAGTCATGATAGAAGGTAGTCACTACCTCAGTCATGATAGAAGGTAGTCAGTACCACAGTCATGATAGAAGGTAGTCAGTACCTCAGTCATGATAGAAGGTAGTCAGTACCTCAGTCATGATAGAAGGTAGTCACTACCTCAGTCATGATATAAGGTAGTCACTTCCTCAGTCATGATAGAAGGTAGTCAGTACCACAGTCATGATAGAAGGTAGTCAGTACCTCAGTCATGATACAAGGTAGTCAGTACCTCAGTCATGATAGAAGGTAGTCAGTACCAAAGTCATGATAGAAGGTAGTCAGTACCACAGTCATGATTGAAGGTAGTCAGTACCACAGTCATGATAGAAGGTAGTCAGTACCACAGTCATGATAGAAGGTAGTCAGTCCCTCAGTCATGATAGAAGGTAGTCAGTACCTCAGTCATGATAGAAGGTAGTCAGTACCTCAGTCATGATAGAAGGTAGTCAGTACCTCAGTCATGATAGAAGGTAGTCAGTCCCTCAGTCAGGATAGAAGGTAGTCAGTACCTCAGTCAGGATAGAAGGTAGTCAGTACCTCAGTCATGATAGAAGGTAGTCAGTCCCTCAGTCAGGATAGAAGGTAGTCAGTCCCTCAGTCAGGATAGAAGGTAGTCAGTCCCTCAGTCAGGATAGAAGGTAGTCAGTACCTCAGTCAGGATAGAAGGTAGTCAGTACCTCAGTCAGGATAGAAGGTAGTCAGTCCCTCAGTCAGGATAGAAGGTAGTCAGTCCCTCAGTCAGGATAGAAGGTAGTCAGTCCCTCAGTCAGGATAGAAGGTAGTCAGTCCCTCAGTCAGGATAGAAGGTAGTCAGTCCCTCAGTCAGGATAGAAGGTAGTCAGTACCTTAGTCAGGATAGAAGGTAGTCAGTCCCTCAGTCAGGATAGAAGGTAGTCAGTCCCTCAGTCAGGATAGAAGGTAGTCAGTACCTCAGTCAGGATAGAAGGTAGTCAGTACCACAGTCATGATAGAAGGTAGTCAGTACCACAGTCATGATAGAAGGTAGTCAGTACCACAGTCATGATAGAAGGTAGTCAGTACCTCAGTCATGATAGAAGGTAGTCAGTACCTCAGTCATGATAGAAGGTAGTCAGTACCTCAGTCAGGATAGAAGGTAGTCAGTACCACAGTCATGATAGAAGGTAGTCAGTACCACAGTCATGATAGAAGGTAGTCAGTACCACAGTCATGATAGAAGGTAGTCAGTACCTCAGTCATGATAGAAGGTAGTCAGTACCTCAGTCATGATAGAAGGTAGTCAGTACCTCAGTCATGATAGAAGGTAGTCAGTACCTCAGTCATGATAGAAGGTAGTCAGTACCTCAGTCATGATAGAAGGTAGTCAGTCCATCAGTCATGATAGAAGGTAGTCAGTACCACAGTCATGATAGAAGGTAGTCAGTACCTCAGTCATGATAGAAGGTAGTCAGTACCACAGTCATGATAGAAGGTAGTCAGTACCTCAGTCATGATAGAAGGTAGTCAGTCCCCCAGTCAGGATAGAAGGTAGTCAGTCCCTCAGTCATGATAGAAGGAAGTCAGTACCTCAGTCATGATAGAAGGTAGTCAGTACCACAGTCATGATAGAAGGTAGTCAGTACCTCAGTCATGATAGAAGGTAGTCAGTACCTCAGTCATGATAGAAGGTAGTCACTACCTCAGTCATGATATAAGGTAGTCACTTCCTCAGTCATGATAGAAGGTAGTCAGTACCACAGTCATGATAGAAGGTAGTCAGTACCTCAGTCATGATAGAAGGTAGTCAGTACCTCAGTCATGATAGAAGGTAGTCAGTACCAAAGTCATGATAGAAGGTAGTCAGTACCACAGTCATGATAGAAGGTAGTCAGTACCACAGTCATGATAGAAGGTAGTCAGTACCACAGTCATGATAGAAGGTAGTCAGTCCCTCAGTCATGATAGAAGGTAGTCAGTACCTCAGTCATGATAGAAGGTAGTCAGTACCTCAGTCATGATAGAAGGTAGTCAGTCCCTCAGTCAGGATAGAAGGTAGTCAGTCCCTCAGTCATGATAGAAGGTAGTCAGTACCTCAGTCATGATAGAAGGTAGTCACTACCTCAGTCATGATAGAAGGTAGTCAGTACCTCAGTCATGATAGAAGGTAGTCAGTCCCTCAGTTATGATAGAAGGTAGTCAGTCCCTCAGTCATGATAGAAGGTAGTCAGTACCTCAGCCATGATAGAAGGTAGTCAGTCCCTCAGTCATGATAGAAGGTAGTCAGTCCCTCAGTCATGATAGAAGGTAGTCAGTACCTCAGTCATGATAGAAGGTAGTCAGTACCTCAGTCATGATAGAAGGTAGTCAGTACAACAGTCATGATAGAAGGTAGTCAGTACGTCAGTGATAATAGAAGGTAGTCAGTACCTCAGTCACGATAGACGGTAGTCAGTACCTCAATCATGATAGAAGGTAGTCAGTACCTCAGTCATGATAGAAGGTAGTCAGTACCTCAGTCATGATAGAAGGTAGTCAGTACCTCAGTCATGATAGAAGGTAGTCAGTACCTCAGTCATGATAGAAGGTAGTCAGTACCTCAGTCATGATAGAAGGTAGTCAGTACCACATTCATGATAGAAGGTAGTCAGTACCTCAGTCATGATAGAAGGTAGTCAGTACCTCAGTCATGATAGAAGGTAGTCAGTACCACAGTCATGATAGAAGGTAGTCAGTACATCAGTCATGATAGAAGGTAGTCAGTACCACAGTCATGATAGAAGGTAGTCAGTACCTCAGTCATGATAGAAGGTAGTCAGTACCACAGTCATGATAGAAGGTAGTCAGTACCTCAGTCATGATAGAAGGTAGTCAGTACCACAGTCATGATAGAAGGTAGTCAGTACCACAGTCATGATAGAAGGTAGTCAGTACCACAGTCATGATAGAAGGTAGTCAGTACCTCAGTCAGGATAGAAGGTAGTCAGTACCACAGTCATGATAGAAGGTAGTCAGTACCTCAGTCAGGATAGAAGGTAGTCAGTACCAGAGTCATGATAGAAGGTAGTCAGTACCACAGTCATGATAGAAGGTAGTCAGTACCAGAGTCATGATAGAAGGTAGTCAGTACCTCAGTCATGATAGAAGGTAGTCAGTACCTCAGTCATGATAGAAGGTAGTCAGTACCACAGTCATGATAGAAGGTAGTCAGTACCAGAGTCATGATAGAAGGTAGTCAGTACCTCAGTCATGATAGAAGGTAGTCAGTACCTCAGTCATGATAGAAGGTAGTCAGTACCTCAGTCATGATAGAAGGTAGTCAGTACCACAGTCATGATAGAAGGTAGTCAGTACCAGAGTCATGATAGAAGGTAGTCAGTACCACAGTCATGATAGAAGGTAGTCAGTACCACAGTCATGATAGAAGGTAGTCAGTACCTCAGTCATGATGGAAGGTAGTCAGTACCACAGTCATGATAGAAGGTAGTCAGTACCTCAGTCATGATAGAAGGTAGTCAGTACCACAGTCATGATAGAAGGTAGTCAGTACCACAGTCATGATAGAAGGTAGTCAGTACCTCAGTCATGATAGAAGGTAGTCAGTACCTCAGTCATGATAGAAGGTAGTCAGTACCTCAGTCATGATAGAAGGTAGTCAGTACCTCAGTCATGATAGAAGGTAGTCAGTACCTCAGTCATGATAGAAGGTAGTCAGTACCTCAGTCATGATAGAAGGTAGTCAGTACCAGAGTCATGATAGAAGGTAGTCAGTACCAGAGTCATGATAGAAGGTAGTCAGTACCTCAGTCATGATAGAAGGTAGTCAGTACCACAGTCATGATAGAAGGTAGTCAGTACCACAGTCATGATAGAAGGTAGTCAGTACCTTAGTCATGATAGAAGGTAGTCAGTACCTCAGTCATGATAGAAGGTAGTCAGTCCCTCAGTCATGATAGAAGGTAGTCAGTACCTCAGTCATGATAGAAGGTAGTCAGTACCTCAGTCTTGATGGAAGGTAGTCAGTACCACAGTCATGATAGAAGGTAGTCAGTACCTCAGTCATGATAGAAGGTAGTCAGTACCTCAGTCATGATAGAAGGTAGTCAGTACCTCAGTCATGATAGAAGGTAGTCAGTACCACAGTCATGATAGAAGGTAGTCAGTACCTCAGTCATGATAGAAGGTAGTCAGTACCTCAGTCATGATAGAAGGTAGTCAGTACCACAGTCATGATAGAAGGTAGTCAGTACCTCAGTCATGATAGAAGGTAGTCAGTACCTCAGTCATGATAGAAGGTAGTCAGTACCTCAGTCATGATAGAAACTAGTCAGTACCTCAGTCATGATAGAAGGTAGTCAGTACCTCAGTCATGATAGAAGGTAGTCAGTACCTCAGTCATGATAGAAGGTAGTCAGTACCACAGTCATGATAGAAGGTAGTCAGTACCTCAGTCATGATAGAAGGTAGTCAGTACCTCAGTCATGATAGAAAATAGTCAGTACCTCAGTCATGATAGAAGGTAGTCAGTACCTCAGTCATGATAGAAGGTAGTCAGTACCTCAGTCATGATAGAAAATAGTCAGTACCTCAGTCATGATAGAAGGTAGTCAGTACCTCAGTCATGATAGAAGGTAGTCAGTACCTCAGTCATGATAGAAGGTAGTCAGTACCACAGTCATGATAGAAGGTAGTCAGTACCTCAGTCATGATAGAAGGTAGTCAGTACCTCAGTCATGATAGAAGGTAGTCAGTACCACAGTCATGATAGAAGGTAGTCAGTACCTCAGTCATGATAGAAGGTAGTCAGTACCTCAGTCATGATAGAAGGTAGTCAGTACCACAGTCATGATAGAAGGTAGTCAGTACCTCAGTCATGATAGAAGGTAGTCAGTACCTCAGTCATGATAGAAGGTAGTCAGTACCTCAGTCATGATAGAAACTAGTCAGTACCTCAGTCATGATAGAAGGTAGTCAGTACCTCAGTCATGATAGAAGGTAGTCAGTACCTCAGTCATGATAGAAGGTAGTCAGTACCTCAGTCATGATAGAAGGTAGTCAGTACCTCAGTCATGATAGAAGGTAGTCAGTACCTCAGTCATGATAGAAACTAGTCAGTACCTCAGTCATGATAGAAGGTAGTCAGTACCTCAGTCATGATAGAAGGTAGTCAGTACCTCAGTCATGATAGAAACTAGTCAGTACCTCAGTCATGATAGAAGGTAGTCAGTACCTCAGTCATGATAGAAGGTAGTCAGTACCTCAGTCATGATAGAAGGTAGTCAGTACCTCAGTCATGATAGAAGGTAGTCAGTACCTCAGTCATGATAGAAGGTAGTCAGTACCTCAGTCATGATAGAAAATAGTCAGTACCTCAGTCATGATAGAAGGTAGTCAGTACCTCAGTCATGATAGAAGGTAGTCAGTACCTCAGTCATGATAGAAACTAGTCAGTACCTCAGTCATGATAGAAGGTAGTCAGTACCTCAGTCATGATAGAAGGTAGTCAGTACCTCAGTCATGATAGAAGGTAGTCAGTACCACAGTCATGATAGAAAATAGTCAGTACCACAGTCATGATAGAAGGTAGTCAGTACCTCAGTCATGATAGAAGGTAGTCAGTACCTCAGTCATGATAGAAGGTAGTCAGTCCCTCAGTCATGATAGAAGGTAGTCAGTACCACAGTCATGATAGAAAATAGTCAGTACCTCAGTCATGATAGAAGGTAGTCAGTACCTCAGTCATGATAGAAACTAGTCAGTACCTCAGTCATGATAGAAACTAGTCAGTACCTCAGTCATGATAGAAGGTAGTCAGTACCTCAGTCATGATAGAAGGTAGTCAGTACCTCAGTCATGATAGAAGGTAGTCAGTACCACAGTCATGATAGAAAATAGTCAGTACCACAGTCATGATAGAAGGTAGTCAGTACCTCAGTCATGATAGAAGGTAGTCAGTACCTCAGTCATGATAGAAGGTAGTCAGTACCTCAGTCATGATAGAAGGTAGTCAGTACCACAGTCATGATAGAAAATAGTCAGTACCTCAGTCATGATAGAAGGTAGTCAGTACCTCAGTCATGATAGAAGGTAGTCAGTACCTCAGTCATGATAGAAGGTAGTCAGTACCTCAGTCATGATAGAAGGTAGTCAGTACCTCAGTCATGATAGAAGGTAGTCAGTACCTCAGTCATGATAGAAAATAGTCAGTAGCTCAGTCATGATAGAAGGTAGTCAGTACCACAGTCATGATAGAAGGTAGTCAGTACCTCAGTCATGATAGAAGGTAGTCAGTACCTCAGTCATGATAGAAGGTAGTCAGTACCTCAGTCATGATAGAAGGTCAGTCACTCTACTATCACCACTACCACCACTACCTCCCCCTCAGACCCAAATTAACCACAATCTATTTACCAGACCTAACGCGCCTACAGAAAAATCAATTACATTTTCTCCTAAAGCCTCGCAAAACAGCAGCATGGTAAATGATTAACACTCTGCTAGTAGACTGGCAGACAATCACAATCCTCACAACGTAAAACAGAAGTCTGGTTAAAGACGTGCACTCTGGCACAGAGCTCAGGGCTCAATGCTGCCCCCAGACGCCCTGAGATGCTCTCCGGAATTGTTTGACGCTCTCAAGAGTTCTCAGACGCTTTCAGATGCTCCCAGGAGCTCTCAGACATTCTCAGGAGCTCGCAGACACTCTCGAGAGCTCTCAGACGCTCTCAGGGGCAATCAGAAGCTCTCAGGAGTGCTCAGACGCTCTCAAGATCTCTCAGACTCTCTCAGGAGTCCTACACAGCAATCACACGGTCTCAGGAGTTCTCAGACACTCTCAAGAGTTCTCTGACGCTCTCGGGAGCTCTCAGACGCTCTCAGGAGTTCTCAGACACTCTCAGGAGTTCTCAGACGCTCTCAGGAGCTCTCAGACGCTCTCAGAGGCACTCAAATGAGTTCTTAGACGCTCTCAGACTCTCTCAGGATCTCTCAGAGGCTCTCGTGAGCACTCAAACACTTTAAGGAGTTCTACATAGAACTCAGACGCTCTAAAGAGTTCTCAGACGCTCTCAGGTGCTCTCAGACGCTCTAAGGTGCTCTCAGACACTCTCAGAAGCTCTCGGATGCTCTCAGGATCTGCCAGGAGTTCTCAGGAGCTCTCATATCGTCTCAGGAGCTCTCAGACGCTCTCTGTATTTCTCAGACGTTTTCAAGAGCTCTCAGACGCTCTCAAGAGCTCTCAGACGCTCTCAGAACCTCTTGGAACCTCTCAAGAACCCTCATACGCTCTCAGGAGCTCTCAGCAACTCTCTTGAATTCTCAGGAGCTCTCAGAAGCTCTCAGACACTCTCAGAAGCTTTCAGAATTTCTCAATAGCCCTCAGACGCTCTCATGAGTTTTCAGACACTCTCAGGAACTCTCATAAGCTTTCATAAGCTCTCAGGAGTTCTCAGAAGTTTTCAGGAACTTTCAAAGACTCTCCGACGCTCTCAGGAGCCACCATCAGGAGTTTTCAAAGGCTCTCTGGAGGTTTCAAGAGCTCTCATATGCTCTCAGGCGTTGGTGAGAGCTTCTGAAACCTTCTGAGCGTTCCTGAAGGACTTTTCGGAGCTCTTTTGAGCTCATGAGAGAATCCAGAGTTTCCTGAGAGTTTATTGAAGCTCCTACTGTTTCTGGAAGATCCCAGGATCTTCCAGGATCTTCCAGGATCTCCCAGGATCTCCCAGGATCTTCCAGGATCTCCCAGGATCTCCCAGGATCTTCCAGGATCTCCCAGGATCTTCCAGGATCTCCCATAATCTTCGAGAATCTTCAAGGATCTCCCAGGATCTCACAGGATTTCCCAGGATCTCACAGGATTTCTCAGGATCTCCCAGAATCATCCAGGATCTCCCAGGATCTTCCAGGATCTCTTAGAATTTTCCAGGACCTCCCAGAATCTTCCAGGATTTTCCAGGATCTTCAAGGATTTCCCAGGATCTTCTAGGATCTCCCAGGATCTTCCAGGATCTCCCACGATCTTCCAGGATCTCAAAGGATCTCACATGATCTCCCAGGATCACCTAGGATCTCCCATGAACTTTCAAGAGCTCCCAGGATCTTCCAGGATCTCCTTGTATCACCTAGAATCACCCAGGATGTCACAGGATATTTCAGGATCTCCCGGAATCTCCAAGGCCTTCCCAGGATCTCTCAAGATCTCTCAGGATCTTCCAGGATGCTCCAGGATCACCCAGGATCACCATAGATTATCAAGGATCTTCCAAGATACTCGAGGATCATAAAGAATATCCCACGATCTCCCAGGATCTCCCAGTATCTCTTAGGAACTTCCAGGATCTCTCAGAATTTCCCAGAATCACCCAGAATCTCCCTGGATCTCTCACGATCTCCCAGAATCTCCCAGGATCTCTTAGGATCTCCCAGG
>NW_027198654.1:0-41480 GCF_038502225.1 Cherax quadricarinatus | reverse complement strand
ATATATATATATATATATATATATATATATATATATATATATATATATATATATATATATATATATAAACACACACTCCTCCATATTTCACTGTATATTATCCTCCTTTATTTTCTCCAGGTGCAAATACCTGCACACATCTATCTTACCATAGTTCTAAGAAAACTATTCCCTCCATAATTACTTTGCAAAGTGTTTCTTATCGCCATCTTCTGTATTCACCAATACTTTAGTAAAATTGAGGTATTTATATAATTTTAGTATTTTTCTACTATTTTCTCCCATTTATGCATATAATTTTACTATAAGGTATAGCTATATATTTTAGTATTTAATTCCAGGTTTAACTATCAACATCAGCAATAATCTCAACATATCGTCGTTAAACAATAGTATGAACAGCTACAACAGCAGCAGCTGTAAAGCTAACATTAACTCAAACATCAGCTTCATAAATACTAATTTCATCAGAGCTAACATCAAAACATCGGTAGCATTTACAACGTCACCTCCAACAATGTTGATGCTATCAACGTTTACACCATCAACTAAATGTTAAACATCCCCTTTAAAGGGCACGGGCAAGTTCACTCGTCTGTGAACACGTGCATCTTTGCGCGTGTCATCCTGCTCGTGCTACGCGTCTGGATTTCCGTTCTTTAATTCTGACCAATCACAAGCCTTTCCCGAGTTGCTCCAGCTAAGTAGTGATGGCGTTTGCCGGCTTCCCATTGGCTGAGTGGCTTGGCATCCCCCAGAGTTTTTTTTTTTTTTCAATCTATACTCTTGGATTTTACCCTCTACAATATCGGTAAGTACTGATTGTAGTGTTTAGTGCATGCATGAATAGTTTAAGCATATTTTGATATACATGTATATATAAAGTCCGTGTGCAGCATATTATGAGTGCATCATGCAGTTGAAAAAAGTGCAACAAAAACGAGCGAGTATACTCACCTGTGCCCTTTTTGTTCCATAGTCCAGTTTCAGTAAAATAAATATTTATAAAAAAATTCTATTGCATATATGAATTCTGTAGTGGTCTGGATGTATACAGAACGTTTTTATTGCCCTTCCAGATAAATGAGAAATTGTTTTATGGGGAGCCCTCCAACACCAGGTCAAAATGTCTGCATTTTGGAGGACAGTGACTCAGAACCGGAGGTAGATGACCCAGAATTGCTTAATAGTGGTGATGAGTACTTGCCACCGGATGCAGAAGTGTCAAGTGATGAGGAAGAAAGGCCAGCAAAACAAACAGAAATTAGTCAAGAAAAAGAAAGGTATTACGATCGAGGAGTACCCTGATGACGATCTTGCTCTTCAAGGTGAACCCCAGTGGTCCCAGGTTGACCTCCAAAATGACCCTTTGCCTGTAAATGAACATGAAAATCCTCTTGAAATTAGGTCTCCATATGAGTATTTTTGTGATTTCTTTACTCCAGACATGGTAGATAACATAGCATATCAAACGAATTTGTATGCCAAGCAAAAAAGCATAATTATTAATTTTGCAACAGATTCTGAGGAAATAATGAGGTTCATAGGTGTTTTGTTGTTCATGGGTATTGTTCCATTACCATCACTCGAAGACTATTGGACAACTTGTCCACATTTAGGTTGCCCCAGGTTGCAGAAGTCATTGGGTCTAAGAGGTTTAGGTTGCTTAGACGTACAATTCATTTCAATGACAACACAAAAAAGGATAATGACAGATTCTACAAACTAAGGCCTCTTTACACTGCACTAACTAATGCTTGCTTGAAAGTTCCAACTACACCCAAGCAATCTATTGATGAAGTCCTGGTTGCTTTCAAGGGTAAAACCGCTGGAAACCAAAGGCAGTATATCAAAACCAAACCAGACAAGTGGGGTTTCAAACTTTTTTGTAGTGCAAGTGAAGATGGAATCATACATGATATACTCATGTATCAAGGCACACCAACTTTTGACAGCCATCACATAAAGCTTCCACAGGAAGAAACTAAACTACCAATAAGTTCAAAGATTGTTCTGGTACTTGCAACAACTCTGAAAAAGACCAACACATCAGCAATCTATGCTGACAATTTCTTTTAAAGTCTACCTTTGAAACAGTACGTGAAAATAAATGTGGTAAGTCAGATCTGATGCCTGCCAAACAAATGGAAAAGAACAGTGTGGACAGGGGTAATTTTAGCTTAAAAAACAATGATGGTGTCCTTGTTATAAGATGGAAGGACAACAAAGTTCTGACTTTAGTGACAAGTGATGTGGGGGGTCAATACTGTGAGTCTTGTTGGAAGATATAACAAGGCTACAAAGACCAAAACCCAGTTACAGTGCCCTGCAGTCATCAAGAACTATAATGCACACATGGGAGGTATTGACAAAAGTAACATGTTGGTGCATCTGTACAAACAACCAATGAAATCTAAACATTGGTATATGCGGCTGTTTGCCTATGTTCTTGATCTTTCAGTTGTGAATGCATGGCTTCTTTACTGCCATGACTGTCTGTCACTAAACACCAAGTGAATACAACTGAAGTTTTTCAGGAATGAAATCTCTATCACTGCAAGGTCTAAAGGACAAAAGTTTAGACGCAGGCAAGCTGCTTAGTTGCAAGTATTGCAGCACAAAGAATAAATTTGTCACATCCTCATTCTACTGTTCTTTATGCAAAGTAAATCTGTGCATAAAGGATAAAAATTGCTTCATAGACTTCCATTCTAGGAAGTAGTAATATAGAATGATTGCTCTTCCTCATGAACCTCAGGAATATGGGGCTTGAAAGTTTTATCCCTTTTCAATGTGTCTGTTACTATTTGTTTCATTTTTATATTTTTCTAATACTTTCAAAATGCTTTGATACAAGTTCCATTTATGTTTTTTATATTGTCTGTTTGTATAATAAATTTAAAAAATAGTTATTGGGTGTTTTATTAACAATTGCAAGTTTACAGCATTCAAATTTATACTCCCTATTTTGGGCAGGGGCGAGTACAGTCTGTCTTCGCAGATTAGCAATTGCTCGAAAACTAACCTTCAGAATTCCTTTTATATGGGCTCATTCAACTTATATTGAGATACTCTATCCATTCTAGGCCTCTTCAAGGGGGGCTCCTTGGCGTGGTGAAGAGGCTCTTGGTCTGAGGAATTAGACCTGTCAGTCTCCTTCCTCAGACCGAACGTAATTACCCCCCAATCCCCCCTTCCCTCTCCCATCCTCCCCATTCTCCCCTTTTTCATTTCTTCCTCCTCCTCCCTACCCCTCCCTTTTGCCCTTACTTTTTGGCCTTTGGGATTTTTTCCACAGGCACGCTAGTTCCTAGGTAGGGGAAAGGGTACCGGGGTCCATCCCATTCCGTTGAGGTTCTTGGCGGTGGCGTAGTTTGCCGTGGAATCTGGATTTCCTGGGGATGTCCCGATCCCTCTCCGGTATCCAAGAGGGTGGCTTTGGGTGTCTTTCGGGCGACGGGTGTATCTCTAAAAGCCACCTTTCGGATTCCGGGGGTGGTGGCCGAAGGAGGTATGCTTTGTGGCGGATATCTGGCTGCCCTCTCTTTTGTACACCAAGGTAGCTCGGCAGATGTGAGGTTGTTATCCAGGAATGCTGGTTTACTGGCATGATGGGTAGGGTATGGCACGGGTTCCATGCTGCATCTGCGCTACTTGCGGTGCTGAGGTCCTCTTGGGCACAGAGGGAGATTTCTGGCCCTTTCATTCCTCCTAGGATCTATCCCTCCCCGGTCCCCCCTTTTTTTATTCATTTTTTATTTTTCTTTTCTTTTCTTTCTTTTTTTTTCTTAAAAACAAAAAGAAAGAAGTAACCTAACCGTGGAAGCCCTAGTCCATGAACCTGCTACCCCCGGGCCCCTTCTTTTACTGCACCCCGTTCTGACCCCACATCGTCTTTGGACCACTCTTTGGACACTCCTAACGCCTCTGTACCTTTTGCCAGTGCTGTTTCCTTACCTGCTTCAGGTACTGAGGTCTCGACTGACTCCTTCGATTTATCTGACCTCCGCTCTCCTTTGACTATGCTTCCAGCCTCTCCCTCTACGGTGCGCACTTTTCGAATCGCTGGCCCGTTCCACGTCCGACCAACTCTGGTCCGACGCCTAAAGGCCAACAACAATTACCTGCTGATGATACTTCTCCACCTTCTCGTTCTTCTCAGAACAGATCGACACGTCCTGCACTCCCTTTCCACGCTCAGTTTCAGAATGCACAATGGACTAAATTCTTTACTTTATGACCGACTTCCTCTATTGCCTATCTTTCCGACCATAGTATTGGCAAGGCACTCCTACGCCATGTTGGTAAAGATATTTTTTTTCATGCTCTTAAGAGCGGTACGCGCATCATCACTGTACAGAATGCTACCCATATAGATACTGTTCCTGTCACTATTGAAAACATCATTCCCTCAATTCTTGTAGTGGTACCGTCATTCTGCCCCATACCATAGTTCAACAAAATTTCTAGACATGTGGCAATGACATTCTTGACAGCCGTGAACTCCCATCCTCAGTTTATGTAGCAGGACATCGATTACAAGTTCGAAAGGTGATCCCTACACCGCAACAGTGTAGAAATTGCTGGCGATTTGGCCACCCAGCGAAATATTGCAGATCTATAGCCGAATGCCCAGTCTGTGGTTCCGATGACCATTCTAATATGTCTTGCAGTCGACCTCCCTCTTGCCTAAATTGTCATGAGGCTCACCCTTCGTACTCTCGCCGTTGCCAAGTCTACTTAAATGAGCGGGAAATTCATTACCTTAAAGAGGCAGAAGGTCTCCCTTATGCCATGGCAGTTTCTCATCTCCACCTCCAAGGGAGACTACCTCATGTTTCTTATTCCCATGTTTCAAAACGTCCCCCCACTTCTGGGGTCCCATCTTCTGCAGCCTCCTCTGTGGTTACCTCTCTCATAGTCACTCCTGTATCTAATTCCTTTGCTGTCCTGGGCTCAGACGTCCCTACTTCAACGCCTCAGTCTGTTCTTGCTTCTTCGTGTTCTCCCTCTCAAGCCTCGGTATCGACGAGATCTCGTACGATACCTCCTCCCAGTCGTCCCTCTACTTCTCAGAAGTCAAAAAAAGGTACTTTAACCCCTCCTTCCACCTCCTCATTTTATCTTCCCTGTTTCTGTACCTGGTTCTTTCCCTTTCACTGGCTCTGTTACAAGGGTAGAGGTTCACCCTCCTCCTCGTAATGTACCTTCCTCCCCTGTTCCCTCCCAAGTTTCTTCCTCTTCTGCCACCTCCCAGGTTTCTGCCTCTTCTGTCCCCTTCCACGCTTCTTCTCCAGTTCCCTCCACCCTTTCGCCCCCCGCTACCTTGGTACAGTCCATTACAGTTCCAATCTTTACCCATCCTCCCCTACCATCTCCAATATTTTCTCCCATACGATGTCTCTGAATTCTGAAACACTTGAAGCAATCTCTGAATATATTGCAGAGACCAAACCATCAATGGACACTGATCCACCCTCTGTTCCTTCTCTCTCCTCTCCTCCATCTGTGCAACTCCTTTCTTCACAGTGAGCCATTCCTTTGCTGCTTGAACGATTTCTGCTGCCTCCGCATCCGGACGTTTCTAACCCCTCTAGTCTGTAGGAACCCTTACCTGCAGATTTCAGGTATCTTTATCGTTGCCAATCATGGCCTATTTACAGTGGAATATAAGCGGCTTCAGGGGTAATCGGGGTGAGCTTCAGATGTTACTCTCCCAGTTTTCACCTGTTGGTGTTTGCTTACAGGAACCAAAATTACACTCTGCTGTTATCTATCCCATCTCAGGCTATAATTTATTGTATTCTTCAGATCCTTTTCCTGATGGGACCTTTAATGAAAGTGCCCTTCTTCTACGCACTGATATTCCGTACCATCAGCTATTTGTTCGTACTTCGCTGCATTACACAGCAGCCCGTATCCACTTGCATAGGTGGTATACGCTCTGTTCTTTATATCTCTCTCCTTCTCAGGCATTATTCCGGATATTGCCTTTCTTGTTTCGTCATTACCGCCACCGCTTCTGTTACTTGGCGATTTTAATGCCCATCATTTCCTCCGGGGGGGTCTCACTGTGATTCCCGATCTCTCAGTCTGCTCCTCCTCCGCCGCATTAGACTTCACCTGGTCTGTTCTTCCGGATTTACATGACATTGATCATTTCCAATCATTCTTACTTCCCCTTCATATTCAACACCTCTTCGTATCCCATGCTGGCAATTTGATCAGGCAAATTGGAACCTTTACTCACAACTAACTGTTTTTAGTGAGGTTCCTTTTTCGTCCTCCATTGATGAGCTTTTACACCTCTTCTTGTCCTCCGTTTTAACTGCAGCTTCTCATTCCATTCCCCAAACTTCGGGCAGGCATTCTCAGAAATGTGTGCCTTGGTGGTCTCCTGCTTGTGTTCGTGCAGTTCGTTTGAAATGCACTGCGTGGGGCAGGTACTGGTACAATAGAACCACAGAGAGACTTCTTGATTTTAAGCAGAAGCGTGCGATCGCTCGCCGTGTCATCCGTGATGCTAAACGCACTTGCTGGCGAGATTATGTCTCCACCATCACCTCTGCTTCCTCTATGAGTGCAGTCTGGAAAAAAGTACGAAAACTGAGTGGTAAATATTCTCCTGAGCCAGCTCCTGTTCTGCGGGTTGCCGGTGTTGGTATAGCAAACCCACTAGATGTTGCCAATGAAATTGGCAATCATCTGGTCTGTATTTCTCAGGGGCTCCATCTATGCCACTCGTTTCTTACCTCAAAGTCTGCCAGAGAGTTAGCACCCTTGGACTTTTCTTCCATCAGAGAAGAACAGTATAATGTGCCTTTTACACTTCAAGAACTGGAGGCAACACTCTCAGCTTGCCGATCATCGGCATCTGGGCCCGACGACATTCATATTCGTATGCTACAACATTTACATCAGTCAGCTCTTGAAGTCCTATTACGCCTTTTCAATCTTATTTGGTCACAAGGAGTTCTTCCACAGCCGTGGAAATCTACCATTGTTCTCCCTTTCCGCAAACCTGGCACTACTGGACATGAAGCCTCCCACTATCGTCCCATTGCTCTTACCAGTGCAGTTTGTAAAGTGATGGAGCGCCTGGTAAATAGACGTTTAGTGTGGTATTTAGAGACACTCAACAGTCTCTCCACTCGTCAGTATGGCTTTCGTAAGGGACGTTCTACCATAGACCCCTTACTACGTTTGGATACATATGTTCGTAATGCCTTTGCGAATAACCACTCACTTATTACCATATCTTTTGACCTTGAGAAGGCATATGACACAACTTGGAGGTATAATATTTTGGCCCAAGCCCACTCCTTAGGTCTCCGAGGCAATCTACCATCCTTCCTTAAGAACTTTTTAACTGAAAGACATTTCCCTGTTCGGGTTAATAATGTGTTCTCCCCGAACTTTATCCAAGCTGAAGGTGTCCCCCAGGGATGTGTTCTGAGCACAACACTTTTTCTCCTTGCTATAAATGATTTGGCCTCTAGTCTTTCATCAAATATTTGGTCATCACTCTATGTTGATGACTTTGCTATTGCCTGTGCAGGCGCTGACTGTCACCTCATTACAGTTTCTCTCCAGCATGCGGTCGACCGTGTTTCCAATTGGGCCACCACACATGGGTTTAAATTTTCCAGTACCAAAACTCACCAAATTACTTTCACTAGACGCTCTGTCATCTCCGATCATCCCTTGTACCTCTATGGCTCCCGTATCCCTGAACGTGATACAGTCAGGTTTCTGGACCTTCTCTTTGACCGTAGGTTATCCTGGAAACCTCACATCACCTCTCTGAAGGCAACTTGTCACAGCCGGCTGAACCTTCTTAAAATCCTCATCTTTCATGGGGAGCTGATCGTCGAACTCTCCTTCACCTACATTCCACCATCATTTTATCGAAACTTGATTATGGTGACCAGATCTATTCAGCGGCGTCTCCTGCTACTCTCTCTAGCCTTAACCCCATTCATCACCAAGGATTACGTTTATGCCTTGGTGCTTTTCGCTCTTCCCCTGTTGAGAACCTTTATGCAGAAGAGAACGTTCCATCCTTATCCGATCGCCGTGATGCCCATTGCCTTCGCTACTATGTACGCTCTCATGATCTCCGCAATCCTTCCATTTATAGAATGGTCACTGATATTAGTAGACATTATTTGTTCGCCGCCCCTGTTTACTCCGTCCCTTCTCTCTTCGCCTACATTCGCTCTTGTCTTCTCTTCAATTACCACCATTCTATGTTCATGTAGCATCTTACTTTTCCCTACCCCCCTGGGAAGTTCCAGCTGTTCGAGTCTGTTCTTTCTCTCTCCCTTGCTCGAAAGCCCAACTGTCTACGGTCACTTCCCGTTCTCTTTTTCTTGACCACTTCCACTCTCATTCTCATGCCATTGTAGTGTACACAGATGGCTCTAAGTCTCCTGACGGCGTAGGATTCGCAGCAATGTTTCCGGACAGCGTCGTACGAGGGCATTTACTATCTTCGGCTAGTATTTTTACTGCTGAATTGTATGCCATTCTTGCAGCACTTATCCATATTGCATTTATGCCTGTGTCATCATTTGTGGTTGTCTCAGACTCCCTTAGTGCTTTACAGGCTATACAGAAATTTGATACACCTCACCCCGTAGTCCACCGTATCCAACTTTCATCTTCACCAAGCATAAAGATATTGTTTTTTGTTGGGTCCCTGGTCATGTTGACGCACAGGGCAATGAACAGGCAGACACTGCTGCGCGGTCAGCAGTACATGACCTACCAGTTTCATATAGAGGTATTCCATTTACGGACTATTTTGCTGCAATATCTTCCCACCTTCACACCCGTTGGCAACAACGTTGGTCTACTATGCTCGGTAACAAACTTCAATCTATAAACCGAGTATAGGTTAATGGGCGTCTTCTTGTCACCAGTGTCGAGGTTGGGAGACTACTCCCGTCTTCGCATTGGCCATACTCGTCTTACTCATGGATATCTCATGGAGAGGCGCCCTGCTCCTCTCTGTGAGAATTGTCAGGTTCCATTATCAGTCAGCCACATTCTGTTAGACTGTCTACTTTATCAATGAGCACGCAGAATTTACCTCCGTCGTGTCGTCTTTGCTCCGCTGCTCTCTCTTTACCTTCCCTTCTCGCTGATGGACCCACCTTTCATCAGGACTCTCTCATTGACTTTTTGACAACAACTGACTTACTTCACAAACTCTGATACCTTCAGCCCTTTCTACCTCAATCTCTTGCTACCCACTACCCCCGCACTATCCCCTACCCGCTGTTTTCTGTAACCTACTGATCATCCCTGCCCCCTTCTGCCGCCCAATACCCTCGCTTCCTTCCCTACCCTGCAGCGCTGTATAGCTCTTGTGGCTTAGCACTTCTTTTTGATTATATTAATAATAATAATATCCACTCTAGGGAGTTCAGTTTGAAATTCTAATGTATCATAACTTGCCCCCAGAAGGGTTTATTAACTTAATTAACACCTTTCTGAGGGCAAGTTTACTTGGATTACTAGCTGTATCAGAACTATTAGACAATCCTCCATCACTTCAATTACTACTTGATATTTCTCTCATATAGGCATTTCAATATGAATAGAAGGTTATATGTAATGAGTTATATTCATTTAAAGAACGATATTTGTAATATTTAAAAAACTGTATGTATATTTTGGAGGAAGATTACACAGTAAGGTTTCATCATAGGTGAAGAAACCCTGTAATAAGGAAATTTTAATATTAAATTTTGTAATTTTTTGTAAGAAGATATAAATATATTAGGAATAATTAGTTTTATAATATCCATAGCTTTAGGAATCTCACCATCACAGTACTTGTTATTAAAAAAAAGACTATCAGACAATTCTCCTGTTACCCCAGACTGTCATCCTCTGTATTAATAATCTACTCACAAAGTATTCCACCTATGCACAAATTCTTACTGATGTTTCTCCATATTTTCAATATTAAATAATGCCTACACTGTCTATTGATATAGTTGCTTACAGTGGCGTTACACGTAGTTTTTTACCTTTGTTAAGAATGAAAAAAAATTAATGTATTTTAGACTTAGTATAAATAAAATTTAAGTTGGAGTTAGGGTAGATCAGGATGGTTACAGTAGAGGAATAACTTAGGTTTAATGATGAGTATGACAGGGAAATAACAAGCAGAGATAACATTAATTAGGTATCAGAGAAGAGGTCACCTGAATATTTTTTTCTTTCTTCTTATTTTCAGTTTTATTTCACTGGTAACTGGAAAACACCTCACCATTAGTCTCCTAATTCTCAATACGTGTTGAGAACATTCCTATTATATTTTATTTAAAAGAACAGTATACATATGAAAAACATACAATGAGAACATACATCAACGATTAACAGTCAGGTTTATAAAGGATAAACACATTCAAAACTTCAACATCAAAAGAGTATTAGACCAAAACCCTGGACTAACTTAACCACTCAACGCCTATATACAACTCAAAAAACCCCAAAATTAAAACTTAACAAAACACTGCAATGTCCAAAGCTAGTTATCCATTTCATTACTGGAAATTCAAAAAATAACATAAGTGATAACATAAGTGATAACATAAGTGATAACATAAGTGATAACAAACAAATATATGGAAAACCCTGACAAGGAACAGGATACATTTGATTCACATACAACTGTATTATACATCATCGTATAATAATCAAGTTTATTTATTTTTTATTATTATATTTAATCCTCCATACAGACATTTTTTTTTTTTATATTTTATTTAAAAACTTCAAGTTACAATAGAACAATAGAACAGGTACATAAAATCATAATTACTCCACGAGTAATATAAAAGTTTTTAGTATACAATCCAAGAGTTAGGTACATATTTATGACAAGGAATCAATTGTAAGTTCCTAACTACCACGTACAATCATTATTAACACCCATATGTGTATGGGCCATAAGGTCGAATGTGGAATTACTTCGACTTACCCCCCCTGTCGAGATACTGTTCCCCTTCACACCATACACATGTTACATTATCATCTAACCATTGAAAACTTTAATTAGGAGTACATTAATACCTTTTGAACTCAGTCTATATTCCAGTATGCAAACCTTACTGGTATAGAACCCATGTGTCAATGTTACAATGTACGTATAAAATTTACATCAGTCAAAAACCACCATCAATCTAATTTTAAACGGTCATAGCTTTTTTTTTTTTTGTGTGTGTGTGTGTGTTAATTGAAGCCAAAATGCAAAAAAGGCAGTACAAACCAAAACAGTACAAACAACATGATAAAACACCCGATATCCATAACCAACTCGCAAATCAGTTATGGACCCACATGTTCATATGATAAAATAACTAAATTTTTTTTTTTTTTTTTATTTTTTTAATATTTTGTGTTGATACCAACGTGCCAATCTAATTACTTAAAAACGAGATCCTAAGGGCTCGGTATCCTGGCTTTCAAGGAAATTTTAAACCCAGTGAACATAACCATCAGGCTTAGAAATGTAACCCTGGAAACCACACTTATATCTCACTATGACAAAACATTCACGTGAAACATGGCGTACCATCCATACCTAATTCTCACTACCTTCCTCTTACACACTACATCAGTTCCAGAGAAAACCAAAAACAACCCCCCCCCTTTACATCCCCCCATAAGGAGACCACTCCTTTGTCCATCCTCAGGGACCCCGCCTAAGGGAACCCACAGTGAGGTTCCTATAACCTTCCGGGAAACTTTTTTCCCAGGACGCCCCATAAACCAGCCTATTCCTACACTTCGTCCTATAGAATCTAGCCGCCAATGCTTTTATCCTCATATCACCCCTTAATCCCCTCATTCCCCATGAAATGTCCAGATAATCCACTATGATATACATTATAGCCCTTCCAACATCCCTAGGCACTCCCCTTACATCTAGTAGTAAAGCCCTTAAAAGCGGCAAACGACCCCCCCCCCCAACAGTCTGATAACCCCACCCATCCATGATCTCACCCCCTCCAAGGAGGTACAAAAGAAGACCACATGAAACGCCGTTTCAACATCACCACAAAACTGACAAAAAGCCTCTTCCACAAACCCCATACTACGTAACACCTCCTTGGAAGCCAGAATCCCCATGATAAACCTATATACTAATTCTCTTACTCTAGCCGGTATCCGAAGCTTACTAAAATCTTTCCAAATAACCCCCCAATCATACGTTGGATACACGGCTACCCCTTGCATAATTCCTTGACCTTTCACTACCCTCACCAACCGTTTCACTTTGATTTTATCCACCTGTTGCACTGTCAATAAAAATCTCAACATATCTTCACAAACCCTCAAGTCCTTCCCACTCCACCATTTACGTGCCTCCTCCATAACTCTTCCTACTTTAGCGCCCCTCACACCCCCTTCCCTCATATACCTCCACTTGATATATACAGCCATTACTCTCAGTCCTAAAGGCAACAAACCTAAACCCCCTCTCCGAACATCCGTCATAACTACCTCCTTACTTAACCATGCCCTCCCAAATCCCCACACAAACTTCAGCACCCTCCTTTGCATTTCCACAATATCTCGTACCTCTAAGGGAAAAACCTCTGCCACCCCCCATACCTTGCTATAGACAAGTGAATTTACCACCACTACCCTCTGATGTAAAGCTAAGTCCCTCGCACTTAAACCTCCTAGTCTACTTAAAACCTTACCCATGACAGACTCCGAATTTACCCTTCTGCATGCCTGCTCTTCCGCCAAATACCATATCCCACATACCTTGATTCTGTCAACCACTGTCCATCCTAACCCCATCCCCAAGCCCCCCCCTATCCAATTACCGACCTCTAGTAACCTTGATTTCACCGTATTAACTCTCATTCCGGTATTCATACCAAACATCTGAATCACTCTACCCACCCTCCTTAACTCCTCCTTACCCCTTAGCAAAACAGTAGTATCATCCACATACCCAACGATGCCCCCTTTGCACCCCCCTTCGATCTCCTGATTGTTCATCACCCTCTCAACAGACTCATAAAAAGGATTCTGCACACACGCAAAGAGCAGCTGTGACATCGGACAGCCCTGCCTCAAACCTCTCTCCATTGGTACACTTTCACCCAACCTCCCATTGACCTGTACCCTCACCTCTGCCCCATCATACAGAGTGTTCACCCACCTCACTACCCCCTCCCGAAACCCCAACCTCTCTAAGCAAACCCCTAAGAAAACTCTGTCCACGCAATCATAAGCATTCACCCAATCTAAACCTAGTATTCCCCCTCCCGTACATCTCTCTAGAAAATCCCTAATCAAACCATGTCCATCCCTCATCCTTCTTCCCGGAATTCCCAACTGTCCCCTATGTAACACTAAACCCAACACTTTCCTCATTCTGTTGCCCAAAACCTTAGCAAAAATCTTGTAATCCGAGCACATTAACGTAATCGCACGGTAATCATTCAAAACTCGGCATTCCTTCTTTTTGGGCACTAAAACCGTGACACCCGTTCTTTGTGATTTCCCCATCCTCCCACTACTTAACATACAACTCAAAACCCCCACCAGACAATGCCGTACACTCCCCCAATGATACCTATAAAAATCGTTTGGTATTCCGTCTATGCCTGGGGTTTTACCCTGGCACATCCCAAAAACTGCCTCCTCTACCTCCTCTACAGTAATACTACCCTCGATTCTGTCACTGTCCTGCTCACTTAATACCCTATTAAACCCTTCATCCCCAAACCGTCTCTCACCCACTCCCCCGCCAACCCTCCTCCACTTCTCCCTAAACCAAAAATCTGCATACAAACTAATATTTTCCGTGGTGGATAGGCCTTGACCCTCCTCAAACCCCCCCCCCCCCTGTACCTGCCTCAATATACGCCAAGGTGGTCTTCGCCTGCCGTTCCTTAAACCTCCTTAATACAAAACCCGATGGCCTATCCCCCCTTAAAACATCCTCCAACCCTGCCCTAACTCGAATTGCCTCAAATTTTTCATTGTGAATTTCCGCCAACCTATTTCGCAAACGTTCCATGTCCTCACTCCGCCCCACCCGTTCCTCTGCATAACAGTCATTTAACTGACCCTCAAGATAATTTTGTAGGCCATAGCTCCACCTCGCCATCTCCTTACCCCGTACTTTAAAAAATTTCGCGATTTCAACTTTAGCCCTCATTTCCCACCAATCCAGCAAATCCATTTCCATATTCCTAGTCTCCCAAAAGGATTTCCACCAATCTTCAAACCCTGTAGGGTCACCCTCGCCCCTAAGTAGCCTCACATTTAATTTCCAGTATCCTGCATAAACTCTCACTATGCCATCAACCCTCAAATCTGCTATAACAGCACGATGATCAGAAAAACCCACATCGATAGTCCTCACCCTCTCCACACCTATGCCCTGCCTAACATAAATCCTATCTAACCGTGCCTCATATCCCCTACGAATAAAAGTGTGCTCCACTCCATATCCCCTACTTCCCACCACATCTACCACTCCAACATCTCGCAAAACATCCCGTAGAACCCCCAAAACACAACCCGCCCCCCTCGGAACCACATCACCATTCCTAATGACACAATTCCAATCCCCACCAATCACCGTAAAAGCAGGTAAACCTCGCAAGTGATATACCAGAACCTCGCGTACAAAATCCACCTTCACCCTAGCGTTACTAGTTGCTGGCATGTACACACCTACAAAACTAACCCTCCTGTCCCCCCAAAACCCATCCACCCTGACAACCCTCCCACCCCCCCCCTCCTCCCAACCCAGGATACGCAAAGGACTGGTCTCCTTTACCGCCACAGCCACACCTCCTTTCAACCTCAAAGCATCACATGTAAACAACCTATAACCTTTCAACAACAGCTCACATCCTAACCTATGGTTATGTTCCTGCAAAAAACAGACATCAATACTAAATCTCCTCAAAACCCACTCTAACCATACCCTCTTGACCTCGGTTTTAAGACCGTTTACATTGAAAGTTACACACCTGAATTTTACAAGAATGGCGGCTTACCCCTATGCCGCTGAGGCTTACTTGGTCCTCCTTTCATAGGTTTCGGTTCTTCTCTATCAATCCCTCGTTCCTGCCCTCCAACCCCTCCCTGTCCCTTCCCGCCTAGCTTTCCACTGCCCCCCCCTCCTCCCGGACTTGCCTTTGCTACCACAGCTGCCCACATCTTCTTCCCAGGCCTCTGCGCTGGTGTGAGGACTTCGTCCATGTCTGATGCCCCCGCTGATCTCTTGCGGGAGCTACCCTCTACACACATTTCTTCTGCAACCACATCTTCTTGATGGACCTCCACCACCACATTGCTCTCCTTTCGAACCTCACTCAAGTCTTCCTTACCCTGCTTCTGTTCCTCCATCACCTTGTCATCACCTGACCTCACATCACTTTCCACACCATGCTCCGACTCTTCCAAAAAATCCTTCAGCACAGCCTCCAAAATCCCGTCCTGAGCTGACTCTGCAGTACCTAACGGTCTGTCTGACAGCGATATTCCCTCCCCCCCCCCGTTTCCACTGGTAGTGTAGCACACGTCTCCAAAACCACCTCTGCCCTGTCGACCTCCTCACTCCATAGACCTGTACCCCGGCTTTCCACTTCACCCGTCATAACGTCCGCGGCTTCTAATGGCGTATCCACAGAAGCTGTCTCCTGACGCCTAGGGCCCTGTCTCCTGGGGCATTGTGCCACCATGTGCTCATAAGAGTCACATAAACGGCACGTCTTCCTCTGCCCCGCATAGTGTACAAAAACCTGTGTTCTATGGTTATGCAAAGTAACATATGATGGTATCGGCCTCCTCAGGGTCATTTTCAGTGTGAAGGATCCTTCCGGCATCCCCTCATAAGGGCCGTCCCTCCACATTCCCATGCTCGTCGAGTGTACAGTTCCATAACCACTGAACACATCTTGTAGGCTGTATGCTGTTGCCTCAAAAGGTACATTCCTTACCTTCACCCAAGTAAAATACTTAGACACATCATGCAAGCATACTTCCACTGCCGAATTGATACTCATCCGTCTTTCTTGAAATTCGTCTACGATGGTAGAGTAGAAGTCAGCCCTCATGAACTTCACGAAGACCCTTGACATTCCATTCAGTGCCACACCATACAGCTCTTCATTGGGGATGCCATAACAGTCCCTGATAATGCTTGGCAGGAGAACGTTCATCGTGTCGTTGCTTAAAGATCCTCTAACCAGCTGAATGCAGACAGTATTTATGCGCCGGTACAGTCGGTCCGCCATCTTGGTGCTAATGCTATGTTTTCCTCACCAGGTGGCGTGCAAGAGAACCTGTAGAAGCGTCCTCTCTCCCCGCAGGTCGAGAGACGAATGGCTGGCCCACAGATGGCTCCAACTTCATCCTGTTCCCTACTTGTATGTCTCATAACAATAAAAATGCTTTCAAATGAGCTGATGTAGGCAACAGCTCTTAGCTTGCCAATAAAGAATCCTTAACCTGTAAATAGCTTGTCAATAAAGCTAGGGATCCTTAACCTTGTCAAACCCTGTGTAAAAAAAAAAAAAAAAAAAAAGTAAGATTAGGGACAAGATAGGCCCACTCAAAAGTTACTCGGGTCAGCTCACGGACAGTGATAGTGAAATGTGTAGAATTTTTAACACATAATTCCTCTAAGTTTTTACGCAGGAAGATACTAACGACATTCCAGAAATAATAAATTATGTAGAACAGGACGATAGTAAACTATGCACGATTAGAGTCACAAGTGACATGGTCGTTAGACAAATAGATAAATTAAGACCTTACAAATCCTCAGACCCTTATGAACTGCATGCAAGGGTGCTAAAGGAATGTAAAGAGGAGTTTAGCGAACCTTCGGCGAATCTTTTCAACATATCACTACAAACTGGCATGGTGCCAGATAAGCTGAAAATGGCAAATGTAATACCTATTTTCAAAGTAGGTGACTGGTCCTTAGCTTCGAACTATAGACCAATAAGCCTAACCTCCATAGTGGGAAAATTTATGGAATCAGTAATTGCCGAGGCAATTCGTAGCCATCTTGAAAAGCATAAATTAATCAACGAATCTCAGCATGGTTTTACAAAAAGGCGTTCCTGCCTTAGGAATTTATTAACTTTTTCACTAAGGTATTTGAGGAGGTAGATCATGTCAATGAATATGGTATTGTGTACATGGACTTCAGTAAGGCTTTTGATAGAGTCCCACATCAGAGGCTATTGAGGAAAATAAGGCGCACGGTGTAGGAGGAGGAATTTTTTCCTGGATAGAGGCATGGTTGACAAATAGGCACCAGATAGTTTGCATAAACGACATAGATGAGGGAATAAATATCAACATAAGCAAATTGTCGATGACACCAAAATAGGCAGTTGAATTCATTCTGACGAGGACATTAGAGCACTCTAGGAGGATTTGAATAGACTGATGCAGTGGTCAGAGAAGTGGCAGATACAGTTTAATATAGACAAATGCAAAGTTCTAAACATTGGACAGGAAAATAACCATGCCACATATAAAGTAAATAATGTAGATCTTAATATTAGTGATTGCGAAAAGGAATTGGGAGTTATGGTTAGCAGTGCATAAGTGTTCGCAATAAAGCTAATAGAATCCTTGGCATCATATCAAGAATCATAAATAATAGGAGTCTTCGGGTTGTTCTTCATCCCAGTATATCCTTGGTTAGGCCTCATTTAGGCTATGCTGCTCAGTTCTGGTCACCGTATTACAGATTGGATATAAATGCTCTGGGAAACGTACAGAGGATGACAAAGTTGATCCCATGTATCAGAAATCTTCCCTATGAGGATAGACTGAGGACCCTGAATCTACACTCTCTCGAAAGGCGTAGAATTAGGGGGGATATGATCGAGGTGTATAAATGGAAAACAGGAATAAATAAATATCTAACATAGACAGGACTCGCAGCAATGGCTTTAAGTTGGAAAAATTCAGATTCAGGAAGGATATAGGAAAGCACTGGTTTGGTAATAGAGTTATGGATGAGTGGAACAAACTAGCTTGTGATACTAGGTCAGATGCCAGCTCCTTCCTTAAGTGAATGTGACCTGACCTGACCAGGCTGAACCATTGGCCTAATCCAGTAGGAGATTTGGACGTGCCTGGCATGGACCAGTAGGCCTGCTGCAGTGTTCCTTCTTTCTCATGTTCTTATGTTCTTAGTTAAAATTTGAAATTTAATAAAATTCTTTAAAATTATTAATTTTTGAATTCGGATCAATTACTGTAAAATGGGTTTTAATGTTTCACTGCTGATGGTATGTATTTACATACAATACAACTTTTAAGACTTTATTAAATTTTTTTTTCTCTGTAATAGCTGGAAAAAACCTCTGATGTACCATAATTTGATGATTTTTTGTACTGAATTTTTACTTATGTTAGGTGGGTGTGGCTGGTGGTGGGTGTGGTTAGTGGTGGGTGTGGTTAGTGGTGGGTGTGGTTAGTGGTGGGTGTGGTTAGTGGTGGGTGTGGTTAGTGGTGGGTGTGGTTAGTGGTGGGTGTGGTTAGTGGTGGGTGTGGCTGGTGGTGGGTGTGGGTAGAGGTGGGTGTGGTTAGTGGTGGGTGTGGTTAGTTGTGGGTGTGGTTAGTGGTGGGTGTGGTTAGTGGTGGGTGTGGTTAGTGGTGGGTGTGGTTAGTGGTGGGTGTGGCTGGTGGTGGGTGTGGTTAGTGGTGGGTGTGGCTGGTGGTGGGTGTGGTTAGTGGTGGATGTGGTTAGTGGTGGGTGTGGTTAGTGGTGGGTGTGGCTGGTGGTGGGTGTGGTTAGTGTTGGGTGTGGTTAGTGGTGGGTGTGGTTAGTGGTGGGTGTGGTTAGTGGTGGGTGTGGCTGGTGGTGGGTGTGGTTAGTGGTGGGTGTGGTTAGTGGTGGGT
This sequence comes from Cherax quadricarinatus, assembly GCF_038502225.1. Classification (NCBI taxonomy): domain Eukaryota; kingdom Metazoa; phylum Arthropoda; class Malacostraca; order Decapoda; family Parastacidae; genus Cherax; species Cherax quadricarinatus. Next base: position 22,556 of record NW_027198654.1, on the reverse strand, counting down.
GTGGTTAGTTGTGGGTGTGGTTAGTGGTGGGTGTGGTTAGTGGTGGGTGTGGCTGGTGGTGGGTGTGGTTAGTGGTGGGTGTGGTTAGTGGTGGGTGTGGTTAGTGGTGGGTGTGGTTAGTGGTGGATGTGGTTAGTGGTGGGTGTGGTTAGTGGTGAGTGTGGTTAGTGGTGGGTGTGGTTAGTGGTGGGTGTGGTTAGTGGTGGGTGTGGTTAGTGGTGGGTGTGGCTGGTGGTGGGTGTGGTTAGTGTTGGGTGTGGTTAGTGATGGGTGTGGTTAGTGGTGGGTGTGGTTAGTGGTGGGTGTGGCTGGTGGTGGGTGTGGTTAATGGTGGGTGTGGTTAGTGGTGGGTGTGGTTAGTGGTGGGTGTGGTTAGTGGTGGGTGTGGTTAGTGGTGGGTGTGGCTGGTGGTGGGTGTGGTTAGTGGTGGGTGTGGTTAGTGGTGGGTGTGGTTTGTGGTGGGTGTGGTTAGTGGTGGGTGTGGTTCGTGGTGGGTGTGGCTGGTGTTGCGTGTGGTTAGTGGTGGGTGTGGTTAGTGGTGGGTGTGGTTAGTGGTGGGTGTGGTTAGTGGTGGGTGTGGCTGGTGGTGGGTGTGGTTAGTGGTGGGTGTGGCAGGTGGTGGGTGTGGTTAGTGGTGGGTGTGGTTAGTGGTGGGTGTGGTTAGTGGTGGGTGTGGCTGGTGGTGGGTGTGGTTAGTGGTGGGTGTGGTTAGTGGTGGGTGTGGCTGGTGGTGGGTGTGGCTGGTGGTGGGTGTGGTTAGTGGTGGGTGTGGTTAGTGGTGGGTGTGGTTAGTGTTGGGTGTGGTTTGTGGTGGGTGTGGGGTGGTGGTGAGTGTGACAGGTGGTGGGTGTGGTTTGTGGTGGATGTGGGGTGGTGGTGAGTGTGGCAGGTGGTGGGTGTGGTTTGTGGTGGGTGTGGGTGGTGGTGGGTGTGGTTGGTGGTGGGTGTGGATAGTGGTGGGTGTGGCTGGTGTTGGGTGTGGTTTGTGGTGGGTGTAGGGTGGTGGTGAATGTGGCAGGTGTTGGGTGTGGCTCGTGGTGGGTGTGATTTGTGCTGGATGTGGGTGGTGGGTGTGGTAGGTGGTGGGTGTGGCATGTGGTGGGTGTGGCTGGTGGTGGGTGTAGTTGGTGGTGGGTGTGGCGGGTGGTGGGTGTAGCTGGTGGTGGGTGTGGCAGGTGGTGGGTATGGTTTGTGGTGGGTGTGGGTAGTGGTGGGTGTGGTTGGTGGTGGGCTTGGATAGTGGTGGGTGTGGTTGGTGTGGTTTGTGATTGGTGTGGCTAGTTTTGTGTGTGGCTGGTGGTGGTTGGGGCTGATGGTGGGTGTGACTGGTAGTAGGTGTAGCTGGTGGTGTTTGTGGCTAATGGTGGGTGAAGCTGGTGGTGGGTGTGGATGGTGGTGGGTGTGGCTGGTAGTGGGTGTGGTTGGTGGTGTGTGTGTGTTGCAACCCCTGAATGGGTTACAATGATTATGTATATATGTAATGTATATTACCTTTTCATATAATTTTATATTGCTTATATTTGCGATAATAGCTAAATCGTAAATATATTGCTTTATATTCTTATTTGACTTAGTTACCTTTTGTTAGGTAGGATGTAACATATATATGTGCTCAGTTCAAGTCTTGATTGTCTGACTACTGTAATTATCGCTCTTTGCTCGTTACTCTGCCGGCTTCTGTTGCTGGGCAGCAACTGTCCACGGAGCTATCACGTGATCGAGGGGGGGGTGTTCTCACCTCGCCTGAAGTATTCAGTCTGGTCTAGACTCTCTTGGTGGTTGGACAGATTGTCTGTCTCATTATTGGCCCTTGTTGGAGATCGTCTCTGTAGAACTGTAGAACTGTTCACAGAACATTGTATAGACTTAGTGATTTTCGACGTTGTACTGAGGTTGTGTGTCGCATAGACACTCTGAGCAACTCAGGTCCTGAGCTGTAGCTTCTGACCTAATTTGTACTGGTATCTGTGTACTGTCACAGTCGGGGATTTTCTTATGCTGAACTTAGATTCAGTAGTATGGGAGTTTTGTGACTTTTGTGGAGGATCTGCAGATGGTCCCTACTTAGTGTCGTTATATTATCTCCTTGTTCCTGATTCTGTGTCGCAGTTGCTTGTTATATTGCTATTGGGCTTAGCATTCTTTTTATTGTTCAAGCAGACTGTTCTGATTGCCAGTTGGTCAAGAAGTTAGTTTATTTGAGGACTTTGTCAGTCACTTGTTTAAGTCTAGTCGAGTCTTGAGACATAGCGAACTACTTAGAGCACTTACACACATACACACAAACTTACTTGTACATATTTGTAATATCTTATTAAATGTTAATGTACCAGACGGTACTTAAGAATTATAAATGTGATATGTGCTTTCAGCACAATAATATTGTACTCGAGAGAAGTGATTATTATTATTTTGATTATGTGATTAATTTAATTTAATTTGATAATATACCTCTAGACTTAATAAATTTATTAAATTTTAATTTCTCTAGTTAGTAGCCTACCAGTTGTAATCCTGAAGCACTAATAATTCTTATTGAATTCTAATGGATAATTGGACAAGGATACTGACTACTTGTTACGAAAACCCAGTAACAGGCTGGATGCTAGAAGGGCAGTCCTTTCTAGTATTCACTGGAGATCTCTAAGCTTTTAGAATCGCGTTTTTTGTAACAAATGGGGGCCTGTCCGGGATGCTCTTGATCCAAGGTGTTGGAGAAATTGTCCAGTTTGACATACTAGTAACTCTATGATCAAACACTTTGAGTACTTTCCTAATCTGAAGACTTTGTGTTTAGTCTTGTACAACATACCAGGTGGATGTATGTACTTGACTGAGACTCTTGATCTAAGTTGATGGAAATACTGTTAATAAGCTCTAGCTCTAAGACAACCAACACTAAAAATCCTATTAGGATTATAGTTTCCCATAATCACTTTCTCGTAGTACATTTATTTTCGTGAAGTATGCCAAAGTGAAACAGTTAATTGATACTCTGACTTTGTCTGAGTTAAGTACATTAAAACTTCAGACGTGTTGGCGAGTAGCCAAATATCTCGGTGTGACGTATAACAGGAATTACACCGCAGAAACTGTCAGAGCATTAATTAAAGATATATTGTTTCCTGCTCATACAGAGATGTCTGATTATGATTCAGATTCAGAAAGCCTAGTGTCACAATTAGGAAGTATGACTCTATTTGATGACGTAGAAGAAAGAGCAACTATGGCAGAAGTGTCTGAGCCTAGTGAAATTTTGTTCTCACTCACACCTTCCCACCTCACTGACACAATAGTACAGAGTATAGCTGGTAGTATGACTCAGCCTCATACTAGTGCCGTGTATGCTTCACCTGTATCTACTTATCCTAGACCAGATCTAGACTCTCTAGAGACGGCTGGACGAAGTGTCCGACCTAAGGACCGTCCAGACTATGTTAATTTCCCTACTCCTCCATTACCCACTGGTCCTATCTCTCAGGAACAGTTTGAGAGGTTGGAACGCCTCATTATGTTGCAGACTGCACAAATAGAGGCACAGAGGAAATTGAACGAAGAAGATTTCCAGAGAGAAAATGTTCGTCTGGGAAGACAACAGACTGATAGATCACAGGACACATTTAATGTGCAGAAAGCTGCATCCATGGTTCCTAAGTTTTTTGAAAGTGACTTAGACACCTATTTTGATGTGTTTGAGAACCAGGCACGTGCTATGAACTGGCCACGTAAGCACTGGGCTACCTTGTTGCACACAGCTTTGACAGGAAGAGCTCAAACTTGTACTGCTGCTTTACCATTTGCCAAGTACATTAGTTATGACGCTGTCAAACTAACTATTCTAGAGACATATAACTTGTTACCTGTAAGTTATCAAAGTGCATTTCGTACGTTACAACGACGACAAGATCAAACTTGTGTAGAGTTTGCTCGTGAGAAAAAAGTTGCATTTGAGAGATGGTGTAGAGTCTGCCAAGTGTAACAACTACGGCAGCCTTGTTCAGTTGTTACTACACGAAGAGTTTAACAACTGTATGTCTGCTGACATACAAGAATATCTGATCGATCATACTACCTCGGATATTCTGGAAACTGCAGCATTAGCAGACAATTACGAGATTTCTCACAAACTTGTACGTACTAAAACACAGAGAAACAAGGTAACTAAAAATTGTCCTAGAAGTTGGCAACCTAAATCAGCTGCTCATTGCCGGCCTGATGTACCTGCTACTGTAACTTCTCGTACCTTTACCAGGAAAACTCACAATCCTGAATCTGTCTCTGTGGCTAGACAGAAATCTGATATCGAGAAGAAGAAAGTTAAATGTACCTATTGTAACAGAAAAGGACATGCTAGAGAGTATTGCTATAAGTTAGAAAGAGATACGAGAAGCAGTCGTGCGGCTGGCGCCCCCACTCAAGTCGTATCCTCTTCCGAGCAACAAAGGCACCAAAATCCTAGTAATACCTCTGATCCTACTGTTTTAGATAATATTACTCAGGATAGATGACTAGCGTCAGAAAGTGTATCTGACGAAAAGATTCGTTCAGCGATGAGTCCTTACTTTTCGAGAGGTAAAGTAGGATTTGACGAATCACATCTAACTGAGATAATTACTTTCAGAGACACTGGCAGTTATCTCACGTTATTAAGAGAAGATGTACTGCCCATAACTGATGATACCTATTGCAAGATAGATGTATTGTTAGAAGCCTATGGAGGGGCTGTTATAAAAGTACCTCTGCACAAAGTTTATATTGAGACAAGCTATTATACTGGTTATATTTCAGTGGGTATATCCAGTGGTGTATTTCCCATCAGGTCAGTGGACTTGTTGATAGGGAACGATATCCTTCATGCTGGTATATGTAAAGAACCACTTGTGATTGATAATAACACTGATGATAATTATGCCATTGAAGCTTGTAGAGAGAAGCCTATTTTATTTCCTCTCAGCGCAATTACTAGAGCTATGTCAAAGATACAACAACCATCCTTGTCTCCTGTTGAGTTAGTGGATGACAATGATTTGGGCTTGAATATGTTGTTTAGTGATGCTCTGCGCCCAGGATCATTAACACTGACTCCCCCCGGTCATCAACCTAGTCAGGACACAACTGACGTTAAATTTCTAACTCATGATGATTTAATCAAGGATCAGTTTGTTGATCAGTCACTGGAAAGACTGAGAGATATAGCAGTTACTGAGAGTGAAGCAAAGGATCTCGATAATTGTTACTATTATAGTAACGGTGTACTGATGGAGAAAAATACATGTAAGTTGTCAGCTGATAGTGTTTCCACCACAGTCAAGCATCTCGTAGTGTTACCAGTTACATTTCGTGAACAAGCCATTGATTTTGCTCACAATAGTCCCATAGGAGGACATTTGGGTGTCAAGAAGACACTCGGTAAACTGGCAAAACATTTTACTTGGCCAAAGATGAAGGAAACAGTAGCTGATCATGCTGATGATGTGCGACGTTACCACGTGTGTCAAGTGACAGGCAAGCCAGCGCACACACCTCCACCTACACCTCTCACTATGTTCATTAGTAGCAAAGTTCAGTTCATCTGGACTAGAGATTGTTCAGACTCGTTCAAAAGGTTGAAGCATCTGCTTTCCTCTGCTCCTGTGTTGAAGAGTCCTAATTTCAATCTTCCCTTCTTTTTACATATAGATGCGAGTGGTTATGCAGTGGGTGCTGTGCTGCTCCAACAGTCAACATCCACTGATATTCTCCATCCTATATGTTACTATTCATCTAAGCTTAAACGACACCAGAAAAATTATGCCACTATTGAGAAAGAGGCTCTAGCTCTTGTGGTGTCCTTGGAACATTTTGACGTGTATTTGGGCACTTCCCCATTTAAAATTAACGTTTTTTCAGACCACAATCCACTCACTTACATAAACACTATGAAGAGTAAAAATGCTAGGATCATGAGGTGGGCTCTCAGAATCCAACCTTATTCTATTAGTATAAAACACATAAGTGGTCATTGTAATGTAATTGCTGACGCTCTGTCACGTCCTTAATAATTATCAGTTACATTAAATTAACGTAATTTTATGCCCAAATACCTTTTGTTACTTGCTATGTCAAATTCAGTAAAGTAACTTAATCCCTCCAGCCCATATTAACTATATATACTCATGTCTTGTCTAATTATTATATTTATATATTCACAGTAGTGGAGATATATGAGTGTGAGGAGGAGACAGTGGAGACAGAAGCTGAGTGTTGAGTGTGTAGTGTTGTGTGGGCGATGTTACTGAGTGGCGCAACACTGTCCTGCCGCAGACCCCCCCCCTCACTGCACACCTTAAGCTGTTTCATATTCAGATGTCCATACTGCCTAGCATTCCACAACCACTACTTAAGAGTGGAATGCAGTCTCCTGTCTATAGCACAAGACTATTGATCGATCGAGCCTCAACGTGTCATGCTTGTCTACGCTATCCTGTCTCTACACTGATGTACATAACCACGAGTATGCAGAGATACGATACTGTGTACTGCCCTAGTACTAGGGGCATATCTTAGTGACGGACACTGTGAAATTATAGAAGTGCTTGGCACAAGAGAGACTCTGATTAATTTTATATTAAATTGTATTGTATGAGTAATCAGTAATAATGTGAAAGACATTAACACAACTCCTAGTGCGACCGTTTGTCGTGTTGGGGGGGGGGGTGTTGCAACCCCTGAACGGGTTACAATGTATATGTATATGTATATTACCTTTTCATATAATTTTATATTGCTTATATTTGCGATAATAGCTAAATCGTAAATATATTGCTTTATATTATTATTTGGCTTAGTTACTTTTGTTAGGTAAGATGTAACATTCATATATTATGTGCTCAGTTCAAGTCTTGATTGTCTAACTACTGTAATTATCGCTTGTCGCTCGTTACTCTGCCGGCTTCTGTTGCTGCAGCAGCTGTCCACGGAGCTATCACGTGATCGAGGGGGGGTGTCCTCACCTCGCCTGAAGTATTCAGTCTGGTCAGACTCTGGTGGTTGGACTACAAGACTCGCTTGGTGGTTGTTGGACAGATTGTCTCTCTCATTATTCGTGTTAGCTCTGTAGAACGCTGTTCCCAGAACATTGGATAGACTTAGTGATTTTCGACGTTGTACTGAGGTTGTGTGTCGCATAGACACTCTGAGCAACTCAGGTCCTGAGCTGTAGCTTCTGACCTAATTTGTACTGGTTTCTGTGTACTGTCACAGTCGGGGATTTTCTTATGCTGAACTTAGATTCAGTAGTATGGGAGTTTTGTGACTTTTGTGGAGGATCTGCTGATGGTCCCTACTTAGTGTCGTTATATTATCTCCTTGTTCCTGATTCTGTGTCGCAGTTGCTTGTTATATTGCTATTGGGCTTAGCATTCTTTTTATTGTTCAAGCAGACTGTTCTGATTGCCAGTTGGTCAAGAAGTTAGTTTATGTGAGGACTTTGTCAGTCACTTGTTTAAGTCTAGTCGAGTCGTGAGACATAGCGAACTACTTAGAGCACTTACACACATACACACAAACTTACTTGTACATATTTGTAATATCTTATTAAATGTTAATGTACCAGACGGTACTTAAGAATTATAAATGTGATATGTGCTTTCAGCACAATAATACTGTACACGAGAGAAGTGATTATTATTTTGATTACTGTGATAATTTAATTTAATTTGATAATATACCTCTAGACAACTTATTATTAATAAATTTATTAAATTTTAATTTCTCTAGTTAGTAGCCTACCAGTTGTAATCCTGAAGCACTATTGAATTCTTACTGAATTCTAATGGATAATTGGACAAGGATACTGACTACTTGTTACGAAAACCCAGTAACAGGCTGGATGCTAGAAGGGCAGTCCTTTCTAGTATTCACTGGAGATCTCTAAGCTTTTAGAATCGCGTTTTTTGTAACAGTGGCTGGTTTTTGGGTATGGGCACTTGATTCAATGTCTTTGCAGCGATTAGTGGCAGCTCCTGGCACAAGGTCAAGAATGTGTGGAGGATGGTGATTGTTTGGAGGTTCTTGTGTTCGAAATGTAACAGGTTTTTTGGATGAAATTCTTGAGCCAGCTACTAGTAGGCCTTTGGGTGGTGTAAGTTCTTGATCCATTGTCCAGGAACTGGATGCGTTGTGATGGAGATGGTTGAGAAGATATTTCTTGATACATAATCCAGCAAGTGTATGGGGAACAAAGGTCATTGATTGAAGATCCATAAGGTTGATGAAGGTAGGGAAGGAGGTCATCATCTGAGGTTCAGGAGGTGGACAGGTCGTGGAGGATCTTGATTCAAGAGATAATAGGTGGTTAGGTGGAGGTGGGTCTTGCCTCAATGCTCAGGATACGATTCAAAGTTAAGAGAGTTAGAGATGGAATGTTTTAATCCAAGGTTTAAGAGTTTGTAGGTGATGGAGGGTCTCGATTCAAGGCCGTGAGGAACGTTTGTGGCACAAATTCTTGATCCAGTGTTTGCTAAGCAGACCTTGATTCAAGAGTGGTGGAGGTAGCCACAAGCCTCTTGATCAAAAGACCCCGAGAGAAAATCTGGAGGAAGCTTTGTCAGAGGATACATTTCTGTCCGAGACGACCACTGTGTTAAAGAAGATCGCTCTGTCAGAGGAGGCTGTAAAAGACATTGACCAACGCTAACATGATCATTCATGTTGTGGCGCTCCTCGAGCACCTTATGTTTATAGAAAAACCTGAGATTTATTTTCTCTCAGAATCACAATACTTAGGATGCCGAAAAAGATTTCCCGTTGTCTCAATAAATCTGAATATTATGTTTTCGAAGAAACGTGTGATTTTTTCTTACCAGCAGTAAAGGGTCTCCGATTCCAATGTGCAGTTCACACCATGCATACTTTATAGGTCAGTTTTCACTTTCTACAAATGTATAATTATTCACCGTGAATGGGGATAGCAGTGTGCAGCTGCATAGTGCCTGATGGAGAGATAAGAACTGTTAGGAGAATGTCACCTGAATGATGTGCACTGTAAGGTTAGCTTTCTCCTGTTCTAGGCTTGCTCCAAAAGAGAGCTTGTCCAGGATAGGACTTTCTCAGATTAAGTGTCTGTTTTGCCATGGTTTTTAACTGGCCATGTTGTCTAGGCTGAAGAGGTAGCCCACATGATGGTATCACCAGTGCATCTGGCGTCACTCACTCTGGTAAATTACGTGTAAGTTATAGTAGAATTTGCTTCACCACTGCATATATCTTCAGCTTCTGTAGCATTGTTTATATACTTGCAACTCCCCCCTGCATTATGTTTCTCTGCCACTGTCCACATGTGCGCTATTTCTCCTGCAATGTTCACATATCTGCAGTTTCTCCCATATTTTTCACAAGTCTTCGCCTTCTCCTACAGTTTTCACATGTCTGCAACCTATAGTGTTCGCACGTTTTCTGCTTCGTGTGCATTGTTCACTCGTTTGCTACTTAATTTTACAGCTCATGTTCTACCCTAAACACATTAATATACGCACTGACTTTTTTCCTGATACCACACACATGAAGAAATGCGTTTGATATCAGACGTCGTTCTGCTTCACTATAAATAAACTAATGCAAAATCAAAATACCTTAACATCATATTACTACCCATAAAGCTGATGTTGCTGAGGTGTTTTGCAAAGCAATCTTCCTTCAGAATAACGAGAAATCATCACTCAACACACGAACGTAGTGAGAGATCGTCCAGTAACAAGAAGAGGTTTAATCACGATTTTTCTACAGAGAGATGAGGTTTTCCTAAAGATTTAAATCTGATTTAAATTCTGATTAATTTTATCGCCGCCTCTGATGAAGGCAATCAGCGGTGGAAGAAAATTATTTCCTTAATATAGTCAAGACCTTGATGTGAAAGGCGAGGGTAGAACCAAGCTATATTACATGTGCCAAAAATAGATTCAAGAGACCTTCATGTGCCGTCCCCTTCAAGGGAGGTTCCTTGATGCTGGTGAGGGGTTCTTGATCTGGGGAATTGATTCTGTGTTCCAGTTACCTGAATTAAGCCTGAATACCTTCCACCCCCCCCCCACAGGCGGTGTATAATCCTACGGGTTTAGCGTTTCCTCATGATTGTCATAATAATCATGTGCCGTCACCCGTTCACCTACTCCCCACTCATCTCTCTCTCTCTCTGTCTGTCTATCTGTTTGTCTCTATATCTGTCTCTGTATCTGTCTTTGTTTCTCTCTCTTTCTCTCACTCTTTCTCTCTCACTCTCTCTCTCTCTCTCTCTCTCTCTCTCTCTCTCTCTCTCTCTCTCTCTCTCTCTCTCTCTCTCTCTCTCTCTCTCTCTCTCTCTCTCTTATTTAAAGGTTCTTAAAAGGTTAGCCTAGAAATTCCTACCTGTATTTACAAACTGAGAGCCGTTACATTGGAAAGCCTTACTTAGCATAATTTTTTTTTTTTGCAATGAAACGTGAAAATGGGAAACAGGGTGAAGAATGACCCAACTTTGGGTCAGAGATTTCGTTTGGTCAGGTAACTGTATCTTGCTGATGTTATGCTGTACTAACATGTTCCAGACATGCCAGGCTGCTTTTTGCCGCCCGTCCTCTCGCTGTCCGCGAAATAGAGCTGAATGTGGTATCTTGACAATATTGCCCTTCTACTTGACTCTTGCTAGGCTCTATTGTTGTTAGAGGTCGTATATGAAAAAGTGATTCATTGGGGGGATGACAGGGAATCGAAGAAAATAGTTCATAGTACTCAAGAATGTGTGCAATTTTGCCTCTTACGAAGTTTTACTGTGTATACTATCGAACAGGTACGAGATACACCTTATTGCTTTTAACTTCTAGGTTGCATGATTTACCAGGTGATTCTTCATTGACTTTTAGAATATAAGAACATAAGAAAAAAGGAACGCTGCAGCATGTCTACTGGCCTATGCGAGGCAGGTCCAATTCAGCCACCGGATTTAGCCAATGCCTTTTGGTAGTCAGGTCAGATCCCATTCACTAAGGAAGGAGCACGGCAACTGACCTAGTAGCATAAGCTGGTCAGGTCCAACTCACACCCACTCATGTATTTATCAAACCTGTTTTTAAAACTACACAGTGTCTTAGATTCCATGACGGTTCTCGGGGGTTTGTTATATTCATCCAAAACTCAGTGCTTTCCTATATCCTTCCTGAATCTGAATTTTTCCAACTTAAAACCATTGTTGCGAGTCCTGTCTATGCTAGATATTTTTAGCACGCTATTTACATCCCCTTTATTAATTCCTGTTTTCCATTTATACACCTCAATCATATCTCCCATAATTCTACGCCTTTCTAGAGAGTGCAGATTCAGGCACTCAGTCTATCCTCATACAGAAGATTTCTGATACATGGGATCAACTTTGTCATCCTCCTCTGTACGTTTTCCAATGCATTTGCATCCTTTCTGTAATTCTCTGACCAAAACTGTGCAGCATAATCTAATTGAGGCCTAACCAAAGATATATAGAGTTGAAGAACAACCTGAGGGCTTCTATTATTTATACTTCTTGATATGAAGCCAATGATTCTGTTAGCTGTATTGCGAACACTAATGCACTGTTGTCTTAGTTTCAGATTACTGCTAACCAGAACTTCTAAAACCTTTCCGCAGTCAGTAATATTTACATCTAAATTTTTTAATTTACATGTGGCATGGTTATTGTCCTGTCCAACATTTAGAACTTTGCATTTGTCTAAATTAAACTGCATCTGCCATTTCGCCGACCACTTCATCAGTCTATTCAAATCATCCTGGAGTGCACTAATGTCCTCATTAGAATGAATTGGACGGCCTATTTTGGTGTCATCAGCAAATTTGCTTATATCGCTATTTATTCCCTCATCTATGTCGTTTATGTTAACTGTGAACAACAAGGGGCCCAACACTGACCCCTGTGGAACACCGCTTGTGACGTGCCCCCATTCTGATTTCTCCCCATTTATGCAAACTCTTTGCTGCCTATTTGTCAGTCATGCCTCTACCCAGAATTTTTTTTCCTATTCCGTGTGCCTTAAGTTTCCTCAATAGCCTTTGACGTGGAACTCTATCGAAAGCCTTACTGAAGTCCATATACACAATATTATATTTTGTAGTCAAATTTAATCCCTTGGGTATCCACCTCGATCCCGGGTTCTAATATTCTTCCATTCATTCTTACAACTGCTTCAGCATTAGCATTATGCTGTCTATAAACCATCATCGTTTACTTTTTCTCATAAGCAAATATAATCTGCGGTTGTTTTCTCAATTTTGAAGTAGACATTGCAGTAGACATTCCATAATAATAGACAAGGCACTCTTTCTTTGAGAACTATAAGAGAACGACCTCTAAGGTGCTTGTTTCTTAGTGACCCTGGTGTCATATTCGGTCGAAGACATCAGAAATGTCCTGCATTTCTACACGGTTGATCTTGGAATCATCCGCGACTGGTGCCACATAGCAAAGAGATTTATTAAGTGATCAGAAAAATAGTCATCTTTTTTGAAGCTATGTTGACGGTCGTGCTGGACCAAGAAACGAGTTAACACAGATATTTTCAAGATTGTGGATTCATTCCTCAAGGAAGAAGGGTTTCAGTGGATTCAGTGTTTTAGTGTCTGTTGTGATGGTGAACCACCGATTTAAGTATAAGCAGATTTTCCTATTTCACTGCCAGAGCGAAAAATGAAAATCTGCATATACTGATTGTTCACTGTTTCCTGCACTGTGAATGGCTTGGATCTCAGAGATTGTGACGTGAGTTGCATAATGTGATGCTTGAGGTCATTCAGGTTAGCTCCAGGATCTTCACTAAGATGTGTTCTGATTTTGGCTCTGAACATATGTATCTGCTCTATCAGTCTAAGGTCTGCCACGAGAAAGGTTCTCCATCGATTGCTCGAAATGCGGAAAGACTGAGAAAATTTTGGTTGAAAAGGAACATCCACTGATTCTAAAATTCACTGACTCAAAATGCAAGGTCATGATTAAACGTTGGCTGAGCTGTCAGAGAAACTAACAGCATTCAAGGAGATATTGAACCTGAGGAAGAGTAAAACTGAGATTGGAAAAACTGCATCATCTTCATCCTTAATTGCACTTCTGAAGGACGAAACATTTCCCCTCACCTAGGTCCATCGTGGAACATGTTTCCAAGCTGATCGCAGAGCTTGATGACAATATTCCTGAGAATGTGATGTGTTAGGGAAAACGTACAGGCGACTAGAATTTAGAGAAGTGTCAGGCTGTATGAGGTAGTTTGCTAGTGTTCGGAGAGTTCACCGCCGCAACGCAATCTAGAACTTTGTCTCTCACTTTACTTGCTCTGGTCACCCGCAATAGAGATGTCGCACTTCTGTCTCCAGCATACTCCGTCACCCAGCAGCTGTTCCCCCACCTCCTTTGGTCAAAGCCTACAATCTCTCTCTGAGATAGCGGAATCTCATACGTGCAATTAGAAGTCGTAACAACCGGGGGGAGGAGTTGCATTGTATGTTCGAGAAAATATTAATTGTTGCATAAAAAAAGGTATAAAAATAGATGGAGCAGTAACAGAGTCTGTTTGGGTAGAATTCAGGGTCAAGAAAAACTAATTCTAGGTGTAATATACCGACCTCCAGGCTTGGATCACGATAGAGGGAGACTTCTTTGGGACGAAATTGTTAGGGCTTCTGGACACAGTAACGTAGTCATAGTAGGGGACTTTAACTTTAGCCAAATTGACTGGAATTCTTTGACAGGTAATCTAGAGTCCAGTGACTTCATGGAAACAGTTCAGGACTGTTTTCTGAAACAGAGTGTAACTGAACCTACCAGGGGTAATAATTTGCTAGACCTAGTCTTGTCAAATAAGGAAACACTAGTGAATAATCTGGAGATCACTGAAGAGCTTGGCGCAAGTGATCACAAATCCATCACCTTTAGCATTAATTGGGAATGCAAGAATAATGATAATACAGTAAAAATCCCCGATTTTCGTTCTGCCGATTATAATGGACTTAGGGAACATCTGTCTAATCTTGATTGGGGTTATCTAGCTAATGATTTTATTGACGATAATCATACTTATGAATATGAAGGGATCTGCTTTTATGATTGTTTTCTTAATAATGTACACAGTGCCCAGAGTATATACATTCCCCAGAGAGAAATTAGGTCTAATAATAACGATCCCAAATGGGTTAACAGGAGGTTAAAGCATCTATTAGGGGAGAAAAGGGGAATTTATAGGCGCATCAGAAGAGGAGAGGTTAACCTTACTGACCAATATGTTCAGCTTAAAAGAGAAGTAAAAAAGGCGATTAGAAAGGCTAAACGTGACTATGAAATTAGAGTTGCTAATGAATCAAAGACTAATCCAAAGGGGTTCTTTCAAGTGTATAGGACGAAGGTGAAGGAAAAAGTAGGACCTCTGAAATCTGGGAATGGACAGCTGACGGATAATGAACTGGAAATGTGTTCCTTATTTAATGACTATTTTTTGTCAGTTTTTACACAGGAAGATGTAAATGAGATTCCAGTAATTAACAATTATTTAGTTCCTGATGAATTTAAGTTAACTAATATTACTGTCACGAGGGACATGGTTATTAAACAGATAGACAAACTGAAACAAAATAAGTCCCCGGGACCCGATGAGTTGTTTTCAAGGGTACTTAAGGAATGCAAGATGGAGCTTAGTCAGCCATTAACGAGTGTATTCAATGCGTCCATCCTTACCAGTGTTGTGCCAGAGATGTGGAAGATGGCTAATGTGGTTCCTATATTCAAATCAGGGGATAAGTCCACTCCTTCAAATTACCGTCCAATAAGCCTGACATCTATAGTGGGCAAGTTATTAGAATCAATTATAGCTGACATTATCAGAAGTCACCTTGAAGAGCATAACTTGATAAATGAATCTCAGCATGGATTCACGAGAGGTCGTTCCTGCCTGACAAACTTACTGACGTTCTTCAATAGAACATTTGAGGCAGTTGACAGTGATAAGGAATATGATATTGTTTATTTGGATTTTAGTAAAGCCTTCGACAGAGTACCTCACAAGAGACTCTTAAGAAAAGTGGCAGCTCATGGTATAGGAGGTAAAGTTCTAGCATGGATTGAGGCATGGCTTACCAATAGAAAGCAGAGAGTTACCATTAATGGAGTGAAATCTGAATGGGGATTAGTCACTAGTGGCGTTCCACAAGGATCAGTTTTAGGCCCTCTCTTGTTCATAATTTACATTAATGACCTTGATGAAGGGATTACTAGTGACATGAGTAAGTTTGCTGATGATACAAAGATAGGCCGTATAATTCACTCTGAGGAGGATATCAATGAACTCCAGGACGATTTGAACAAATTAATGTCTTGGTCTGAGAAATGGCAGATGAAGTTTAATGTGGATAAGTGTAAGGTACTTGCCCTTGGTAATGAAAATAACCCTCGAAGCTATAATCTAGGTGAAGTAGAGCTTGGTCATACAGAATGTGAAAAAGACTTGGGAGTCATGGTAAGCAGAAATCTAAAGCCAAGACAGCAGTGCCTCAGTGTGCGCAACAAGGCCAACAGATTACTTGGATTTATCTCAAGAAGTATAAGTAACAGAAGTCCAAAAGTTATTTTACAGCTCTATACATCACTAGTGAGGCCTCATTTAGATTATGCTGCTCAGTTTTGGTCCCCTT
Organism: Cherax quadricarinatus; assembly: GCF_038502225.1. Taxonomy (NCBI): domain Eukaryota; kingdom Metazoa; phylum Arthropoda; class Malacostraca; order Decapoda; family Parastacidae; genus Cherax; species Cherax quadricarinatus. The sequence continues at coordinate 6,881 of NW_027198654.1, read as the reverse complement.
ACTACAGGATGGACATAGACTCATTAGAGAACATACAGAGAAGAATGACTAAAATGATTTACTGTGTAAGGAACCTCCCGTATGAAGATAGACTTAAAGCCTTAAATCTCCACTCTCTGGAGAGGCGTAGAATGAGGGGAGATATCATTGAAGTGTATAAGTGGATGACGGGCATAAACAAGGGAGACATTAATAAAGTACTGAGGGTGTCGAACCAGGTAAGAACCAGGAATAATGGATTTAAGTTGGATAAATTTAGATTTAGAAAGGACATAGGTAAGTACTGGTTTTCTAACAGAGTTGTAGATGCGTGGAACAGTCTTCCCAGTGGGGTGATAGAGGCTAGGACCTTGGGTAGCTTTAAGAAGAGACTGGACAAATATATGAGTGGGGCTGGGTTTGAGGTGTCATGCTGGGTAGCTTTAGGTAGGTTCTTGAGGATTGGTGTTGGGGGGTGCGGGATTGGTATGGTGATACCGACAAGATGTGGAAAAAGACACTTATGTACAGTTCAGGACATTTATTAAAGGAAACGTTTCGCCACGAGTGGCTTCTTCAGTCCTAATACAGAGAAAACTAAGAAAACACACATATATATAGTGGTGGGAGTCAGGTGAGGTGAAGCGTGGGTAGAGGTGGTAGTAGTAGTAGTAGTAGTAGTAATGGAACTAAGGAGGTGAGGTTAGAGAGGGACCTGCTGGCATCAAGTAACACCAGTTCCCAGGATGGGTAATATCCTCTTGCTTAGTAATTTTGAAATACTGTAACTACCGGATTTTTGCTTTATAGTGTTACTGACAGAAATTAGTGCAGCTTCAATGCATTTTCTCCGTCTTAAGTCGTCTTCTTTAATAACTAGTTTAGCTTCATTGAATTTCATGAGGTGTCCAACATCGTCTCTATGTTGAACACATGCGTTTTTGCGGTCATCATTTCTGCAAGCATTTTTGTGTTCTGCTATTCTAATGTCCAGAGTTCTGGCTGTTTCCCCTACATATACTTTGTCACACCCCCCACATGGTATAGTGTAGATTCCTGCACTTGTGCCAGAATCATGCTTGGGTTTTTGTATCAGGTTCCTAATAGTAGTTGAAGAGCTGGTAGATATTTTAGCCAGTTTTCTGTCAAACATTTTTGAAACATTAGTGGCAACGTTGCTGACCGGTAAAACGATGTAACTTGGAGGCTTTTCTTCAATTTGATAGGTGTTGGTCTTGCTGAGGATACGTGTTGCACGTTTCCTGCAGTCACGTATGAAGTGTAGGGGAAAGTGTAGTGAACTAAAAGAGTTGGTGATGTATGTACATTCTTCTTCGAGGAACTGCGGACTGGAAATTCTGTAGGCTCTCAGAAAGAAGCCAATAACTACCCCTCTTTTAGTTCTTGTGTCATGGTGAGAGAAGAAATGTAGAAGATCATTCTTGTAGGTAGGCTTCCGGTAGACTTTAAAAGAAAGTTTGCTTTCCCCTGTGCGTAAGAGAACGTCGAGAAAAGGTAACTGGTTGTCCTTCTCCTCCTCTAGAGTAAATTTAATAGTAGGTTCCAGAGTGTTGATGGTGTTGAGGATGCCCTGTACGTCAAGATTTTTGGGTACAATGACCAAAATATCATCTACGTACCGCATCCAAGTAACTGAACGAGGGATGTTATTGAGGATCCTTCTTGATTCCAGGTCCTCCATATATAAATTGGCAAGAACTGCACTAAGGGGGGATCCCATGGCTAGTCCGAAGAGTTGTTTGTACTTCTTGTCCTCGAACCTAAAACAGTATCCGAAGAGTTGTTTGTACTTCTTGTCCTCGAACCTAAAACAGTTATTCGAGGAGGTCACAAAATCTTGGGATCTCTGTATCATCTTTACATGAGTGATAAGACAATCAGTCAGGCTCATCTAAAGCATTCGGGTGACCTCCTTAACCGTATCAGGGATCTCGACATGAGTGATAAGAAGCTTGCAAGTTTTGACGTGACTGCCTTATTCACCAATGTCCCAGTTGATCAAGCCATTGATCTTCTTCGCAGGGTGATTAAAGATGATACAGAGTTACCTGTACCCCGCCAAGATTTTGTGAGCCTTGTCGAACTTTGTGTTCGTTATAACTGTTTTAGGTTCGAGGACAAGAAGTACAAACAACTCTTCGGACTAGCCATGGGATCCCCCCTTAGTGCAGTTCTTGCCAATTTATATATGGAGGACCTGGAATCAAGAAGGATCCTCAATAACATCCCTCGTTCAGTTACTTGGATGCGGTACGTAGATGATATTTTGGTCATTGTACCCAAAAATCTTGACGTACAGGGCATCCTCAACACCATCAACACTCTGGAACCTACTATTAAATTTACTCTAGAGGAGGAGAAGGACAACCAGTTACCTTTTCTCGACGTTCTCTTACGCACAGGGGAAAGCAAACTTTCTTTTAAAGTCTACCGGAAGCCTACCTACAAGAATGATCTTCTACATTTCTTCTCTCACCATGACACAAGAACTAAAAGAGGGGTAGTTATTGGCTTCTTTCTGAGAGCCTACAGAATTTCCAGTCCGCAGTTCCTCGAAGAAGAATGTACATACATCACCAACTCTTTTAGTTCACTACACTTTCCCCTACACTTCATACGTGACTGCAGGAAACGTGCAACACGTATCCTCAGCAAGACCAACACCTATCAAATTGAAGAAAAGCCTCCAAGTTACATCGTTTTACCGGTCAGCAACGTTGCCACTAATGTTTCAAAAATGTTTGACAGAAAACTGGCTAAAATATCTACCAGCTCTTCAACTACTATTAGGAACCTGATACAAAAACCCAAGCATGATTCTGGCACAAGTGCAGGAATCTACACTATACCATGTGGGGGGTGTGACAAAGTATATGTAGGGGAAACAGCCAGAACTCTGGACATTAGAATAGCAGAACACAAAAATGCTTGCAGAAATGATGACCGCAAAAACGCATGTGTTCAACATAGAGACGATGTTGGACACCTCATGAAATTCAATGAAGCTAAACTAGTTATTAAAGAAGACGACTTAAGACGGAGAAAATGCATTGAAGCTGCACTAATTTCTGTCAGTAACACTATAAAGCAAAAATCCGGTAGTTACAGTATTTCAAAATTACTAAGCAAGAGGATATTACCCATCCTGGGAACTGGTGTTACTTGATGCCAGCAGGTCCCTCTCTAACCTCACCTCCTTAGTTCCATTACTACTACTACTACTACTACCACCTCTACCCACGCTTCACCTCACCTGACTCCCACCACTATATATATGTGTGTTTTCTTAGTTTTCTCTGTATTAGGACTGAAGAAGCCACTCGTGGCGAAACGTTTCCTTTAATAAATGTCCTGAACTGTACATAAGTGTCTTTTTCCACAAGGGGACCTATCTTATCTCTGACTTTTGTTCTATATACCTGGAAAAAACTTTTTGGGTTAGTTTTAGAATCCCTAGCAACTTTAATTTCATAGTCCCTTTTAGCTTTTCTTATCCCCTTTTTAATGTCCCTCTTAGTGTCAATATACTGATTCATAAGATGACCCTCGCCTCTTTTGATACGCCTATAAATTCCTTTCTTATGCCCTAGTAGATATTTCAGCCTATTATTCATCCATTTTGGGTCATTTCTATTTGATCTAATTTCTTTATAAGGGATAAATGTTCTTTGAGCAGCATGTATTGTGTTCAGAAAACTGTCATATTGATAGCTCTCTTCGTTACCCCAGTCAACAGATGATAAGTGTTCTCTAAGCCCATCGTAATCTGCTAAGCGAAAATCTGGGACTGTTACTGAGTTATCCCTACTATCATACTTCCATTCAATTCTAAATGTAATTGATTTGTGGTCGCTAGCACCCAGTTCTTCTGAAACTTCTAAATTATTAACAAGGGATTCATTGTTTGCCAGAACTAAGTCAAGCAGGTTATTACCCCTTGTAGGTTCTGTCACAAACTGCTTCAGAAAACAATCCTGAACTACTTCTAAGAAGTCGTATGATTCTAAATTCCCAGTCAAGAAATTCCAATCAATATGACTAAAGTTAAAGTCTCCTAGAATTACTACATTATCGTGCCTTGTGGCCCTAACAATTTCCTCCCATAGTAGTCTTCCCTGGTCCCTATCTAAATTTGGGGGACGGTATATCACACCTAAAGTTAATTTTTCATGCCCCTCTGAAAATTCTATCCAAACAGACTCTGTATGTGTTACTTCAGACTTAATACCCGTTTTTATGCAACAGTTCAAGCGATCTCGGACATACAATGCCACCCCACCCCCCTTCCCGATACTTCTATCTACTTGGAACAATTTGAAACCCTGAATGTGACATTCTGCAGGCATGTCCCGACTTTTTGAATTAAACCACGTCTCAGTAATGGCAAATACATCTATGTTACCTGCACTAGCAACTAGTCTCAACTCGTCCATCTTATTCCTAGCACTGCGACTATTTGTGTAATATATACTTAAGGACCCTCCTTTCTCTTTATCATTCCTGCTCCTTTCTGTTATTCCACTAAACCTATTACTGTCTTTGTCAATTTGTGCCACTGGCCTTCCGATATCCACCTCATTTTGCCTATTACTAGTTCTCCTAGTACTCATATTACTACCCTGAGACTTCACAGTTTTCCCGCAGAAACCCATACCACTAACTATTCCTAGTTTAAAGACCTAACAGCTCCCTCCACTGCGTTGGCCAGTGCTCCCACCCCACACCTAGACAAGTGAACCCCATCCCTGGCATACATGTCATTTCTGCCATAGAAGAGGTCCCAGTTGTCAATGAATGTTACCGCATTTTCCTTACAGTATTTGTCCAGCCAGCAATTGACACCAATTGCTCTGGACAACCATTCATTTCCAACTCCTCTCCTTGGCAAAATGCCACATATGACAGGTTTCCCACCCTTCTTCCTAATTATCTCTATTGCTGACCTATACCTGCTAATCAGGTCCTCACTCCTACGTCTGCCAACATCGTTGCCTCCAGCACTGAGACAGATAATAGGATTGCTCCCATTACCTCTCATGATGTCATCCAGACGGCTAACAATATCCTTCATCCCAGCCCCAGGAAAACACACTCTCTGCCTCCTACTCCTATCCTTCAAACAGAATGCCCTATCCATGTACCTAATCTGGCTATCCCCAACAACAACAATGTTTTTACCTTCCTTGGCGTCGTCCGTAGTGATGCTCCGAGTAGTCGACTCACATTCGCCAGGTAGCATTACACCACTTGTAGAATTCGTCATGACGTTCTCGATGGTCTTCGTTGGGGTTTCTAGGGATGTCTCACTCACGTCTGCCAATGCTTCCTTGGTGCTCGTTGTGGCATTCCCAGTAGAACACTCACATTCGTCAGGTAGCACCGAGAATGAGTTGGAAGTTTCCACGGCAGTCTTCTGGTTTCTCGTTGTTTCTGCCTCTCCAATCTTCAGCTTGGTTCCATGTTGCCCGGCCACTGACCAAGCTCCCCTCTTAACCTGGGGACTCACAACAGGAGGATTACTACGAATCCTCTTGTTCTCCTCCGTTAATCGCCGTATCTCCAGTTTAGCAACTCTGAGTTCTTCTCTCAGCTGCTGGTAAAGCTGCTCAAGAGAGGGCATCCTGGTTCAGATTCACAGAGAGCACACAAACAGGTCTTCACAGTTGTTGTATAGCCATAAACCCGTAGATAGATTTAACATAGTGCTAAATATTAATAACTAAAGTGGCAAGTTGTTTTATTTCATGCTACACATCTGTTGCATCAACACTAGTAAGTAAACTGCCAGTTGCATCAAATTCCTTTAACACAGACTCTGATGGATTTAAAACATATTACATTAATAACGGCGTCACCCCGAACGGTTACAAACTGTTAGGTGTATCATATGACTTCGTACAAAAAGAACTAATTAAATTAAACCCAACTAAGAGCACCGGTCCCGATAACACACCGTCTAAGTTTCTAAAAGATGGCGCTTCTGAACTCTCATTGCGCACATAATAAATTTGTCCATAGCCACAATACTGGCCTGGAAGGATTCAAAGAGGCCGGGGTTACTCCTGTCTTCGAGAAAAATAGTAGATCTATTTAGTATACAAAGTGTGATGTCCAAAATTCTAGAGAAGACCGTAGACTCTCAAGTAATTAAAGTGTTTCAATGACAAAAACATTCTTCATAGTTACCAGTCAGGTTTTAGGAGATCTCATTCAACCGACACTTTCCTCATTAATTTGATTGACTACCTGAGAACTGAAATGTCGCTAGGGAATTTCATAGGAATGGTAGCCTAAGACTTGAAAAAGGCCTTCGATACAGTCAACCACAATATATTATGTAAGAAACTACAAGCTATCGGCATGAGTTCCGTAGAATAGTTTAAGTCCTACCTGAGTATTACGAACACAGGTAAAACATGGCCTGTGAGACCTCTTCATAATAGAATTCGAGCAAACAAAACTCAACAATAGACTATAATGTATATTTGCCTTTACCAGATATATACAGGTATATACACTATGTACATATAGATTAGTAAGTGTACAACACGGTGACAGATGGCAAAACAGAAGCCAGACTATGTGCACCATGCTCAACCAGCAGCTAGGCAAGTCTATCAATGCTTACCCCAAGTGAATGACATTGCTTCAGCTTTGGCCGGCTTTCCTGTGATTGGCCAATGAACCAAGGTACTGATGTAACGACGGGTACCCTACTGATCTTTAAAACCTTAGCACCCGGTTCGTTGGTTGGGAGGCAGCCTATATGGGAGTGTGACATACGCCGAATAAATTGTAACATACACTTTGCATGCCACACTGAGCAATAGGAACCAAATTGTCAAGATCAATAACACAGAATAAGAACCCATGCCAATAAT